>NW_010223547.1:0-67474 GCF_000690775.1 Eurypyga helias | reverse complement strand
GGTGGGTGAGAGCGAAGGTGATCCCGAAGCACGCCCAGCCGGGACGCGGGGTGCGTAACCCTGCCCTTCTGAACAGGCAAGTCACGGCGCTGGGTCTGCGTAACACGCCGAGTCCCGTTTGAGGAAGCCGCTGAAATAAACGCTCATTCCAGCACTTGACGCTGAAGAGATGCCGAGCAATTTGGATTCCATTCTGGGGTTACACGAACGCGATACCACGGTATCAGCTGCATCTCAAAGAGCTTTAATGATTTCTTAATTTTGGTTGGTAATTGTTCTTGGTAACCAGTGTATGACGTCCTCACCAGGATCTGTGTTATTTTCTAGGGATGGAAGGAAGAAGTGAAAGAAGAAATAGGATGCTACCAGGTGATCTCTTTTCCCTTGGCTCATATCCGTCTACTGTGAAAACAGTAAGCTTCCTAAAGCTGAGGGTGAGGGAGCAAGGAAAAAGTAGTTTAAACTGTTTTAGTGAGCATTTTTAACCTCTCTGACAGAGAACTGGACCTTGTCTACCCCAGTATTGTTGCCTTTATAGAGCTCTAATAAAGTGACACTGCACATGACCCTCTAGTCAAAGGTCCGGGTGATTTTTGGCACTGTGGGGTACCCTCCTTCAACTCATGGCTGCTGGGAATGGTTCTTTAGTGGAGCTCAAGCAGGTCAGACAGAAAGGTTAGTTAGTATTTCTGTCCCAATTCAGACAGAGCAGAGACTAGAGGTAAAATTCTCCTTATTCATGAGAAGCGCCCTACGAACATGTCATCTGTGTCACAAGCTTTTGGTAATTGTTGAGCTCACTCTCATTCACCAGAGAAGTTAAGTCTTGAAATAGTCACGGGATGGGCGAACTATTCCCTGGTTAACGCGAGCTCTGACAGCTGTATGGGGACAGCCATCCTTGTTAATGCCACATCTGTGTGAGAGAACCAAGAGCAGGAGCCACAGGTGACTGCAGGGTGGCCAGTGCATCAGCATGCATGGGAGCGCTGGGAACTGGGGCTCTGTGTGGCTCAGTCCTTTCTTTTAAGGGAGTGGAGCTGTCCAGACTCATCTTCCCATTCCCTTTGACGTCTGTTTTGAAGGGACTTGAAGGCAGCATCTCTCAGCTCCGAAAGAAGTCTTGTTCACAGAATCTATGCTCTCTCCATGGCCACCGTTGTGTGCTGCGTATATATATATACACACACACATATATATATATACACACACATGTATGTATATACATACACGCACATACGATCTTCATGTTGTTTCTGGTCCTGTGAATGAGCCCAGTCACAGGAAAGTCTCCTTTACTGCCTTCCAGAGCGTGGATGGAAGCTATGGCATATGCTTGCTCAGTGTTGTCAGGATTTTAGTAGTTCTTTGTGTACCTGTCAGCAGAAAGCAGGCGTCTTTCAGGTGCTTATGGGGGCTGGGTGGCAACTTTAGCGCTTACCTTTTGGCTACAGGTGCTTAAAGGGGCATTTTAAGTACCTAACGGTCCTGGAGCTTCACTTGTTTTCAGTTGTTGGAAATTCAGGTCAGGGCTTTATGGGTTAAAGGAGTTGTCATTGTGACAGAAAAAAATATCTACAGAGGTGATGATCCCCAGGATGAGACCAGATGACCTTAAAAGTAATTATACAAAGTGAGAAATTGTGATTGGAATTGTTATATGTGGCCACAATTTAAGGTATCTATGGGATTCTGAGCTATTTCCACTATCCTGTTTGTATCTTGTAACAGTAACAAAATCAGCCTCTGGTCAGTAGGAGAGGAAATAGAAGGAAAGGCAACAGTGAGTTTTTAAAGCGCCTGTCTCGCTCGTTTCCACTCCTGTAGGCTTCAGTGCTTAGCAGAGCACAGCAGAGCACGGCCCCAGAGCTGAGTCACCTTTTTCTTGTTTCGTAGCCATTTCAACTTGACGAGAGTTTTCTTCTGAGACTGTTAATGTGTGAAATGGCTGTAGTGCAGGAAGGGGGAGGCAGTCGGTGTTCATTTCTGAAGACCGTGGGTTCTGTGGTCATTCACACCCTTCTTGGGAGTGAGTTGCGTGGCTTTGTAGGTGGCACGTGGGGGGAGCAGCTTCTCCTGGGGTAGTCTCTCGGTTTCGACAGCATGCAACTGTGAGGGGAGCTGTGGTCCTAGGATGAAAAACATCTCAGTAGGTGGTCTAGGTACTACAAAGGTCTTTGTGCCCCTGGTTTTTTTACCGAGAGAGAGACTTTGAACTAAGCTTTGTGTTCAGTGAAGGGCGAAGAGGCAGAGGAGAGAGCAATGTACTTGGGTAACATGCTCAAGAGAATCTTGACTGATGAGCCTCTGGGTTGTTGTCCTGTAACAGCACTCTGGGTAGGAGATGTTTGGAAATGTGTCCTGGTAGCGTCGTGGGTGTGACACAAGGAGAAGTTTGATGGCTGGTGTTTCTGGATGCTATGGAAGTGGCCAGGAGAAATGTGTGTGGGTGTATGCCCTCCATCTGTGTGCAGAGGGGTTTACTGGTCAGAGATATGGTGTTGCATGCTTTCTCACATGCTGTGGCTGGCAGGAGACCTTTAGCACTGACAACTGAGAGCAGCATTTGGGACTTTAACTGGCTAACTTCCTAGTGTGGATGGCTTAAGAAAGTGTCTTTGACGCTCAGAGAAGAGGATGGAAGCTGAACTTGTCTGGCTCACCTTGCTGGGCCCCCTCTCCAGCCCGGAAAGAGACATCGTTTTTGTGGGGGCAAATGGGAGTGTAATTTCCTTTGGGAATGTTTCTCTCCGATGGAGAGGAAGTCCAGGTAGATAACTCAAGAGATGAACATTGAGTGTTACCTACACATCCGTTTGCAGTCATGTCCTGGCTTGTTTCAAGTTTGCTGCCTGTCCCATACATTGCTGTTTAATAGTGTGCTTCAAGGACAAGGAAAGAGCAGGGCGCCTCTGAAGTCATGGAGTCATTTTCACATGACTGAAAGACCATTTCCCCTCATTTTATGAATTTTCGCTACAGTCTCTGGACTGTTTTTGTCTTTTATTTGTTTATTAGTGGTGGTGGCCATTGACATTTAAAAGGGAAAAAAGAGAACACCCGCATTTCACATGACATTAGGCAAAAGCAATGATTCAGGGTTCATATATTTTAATAATGTTGGTTAAAGCAGTGTATGTGCATATTTCTTTATAAGCTATTGTGAATATTTGTTTTTAAAACATTTTTCTTCATCCTAGCTGCTTTACGATGGCTTTTATTTATTCTTCATCTATCACTGCACTGGTGTGGAGCTTCTGCTGCTAGAAAATCTAGTAGAGTGCTATCCTGTTTACTTGGAGAAGAGCAGTATATTCCTGACTAATAGGCTGAAATAAAGTAATAAAGAGCCAGTGTCACAAATGTTCATAAAAGCGAGGTTTGTCATCTGGGGAAAGAGGTACTGCCACTTTACCCCGTGTTTCTGAATTGCTGGGGTTAAGTCCTGGCTTAAGTGCTGCGGTTTGGATTAATACCCTGCTTCTGATGTTAGCTAGGATCTGGTGCCTCAGGAAGGCGTGAGGCATGGTGTTGTGAGCAATTACTGAATAACCAGCTCAGAAGGATAGTTTTCCTTGGGTCTGTTGGACGAAGTTGGTTGGTCTTAATTTTTTTTTTTTAATTAAAACCCCTAATTATCTTCTACTTTCAAACCGTGTAATGGGGAATGTTTCATATTCAACGTAAATGACTGTTTGTACTCTTAACAGTGGGCTATAGGGACACCATGTTTTGTGACAATTAATTTGGAATTCAGTAGGTTTTTTTTCTCTTAAAACAATCTCAGTTTATGGTAGTTTCATTGTGTGCACTTTCTGTTAAAACAGGGTAGAATGGCATCTTCACCTTTACTGTAGCTTTTCTTAATGTATATTTATAGTGTGTGGCCCCTTACTTTTTTCCTTTCACTTGGGCCTTCCATCGCCATGTAATGGGGGAGTAGGCTTAAAATGGTTTCAAGAGACTGTTTCTTAATGTGAAGTCTCTCCAGGGCTGTCAGAAATAACTAACAATTAGTGCAAGTACCACTCTAATCCTTGTTTGGAGTTGTGTCACACTGATGCTTGTAGCAACAATTTGTGGTAGAGGGAAAGCAGGCCCCATGTGCTTGGTGCTATACAGCTTCGGGTTTGAAGAACCCTAAGGGAGACCTTAAGTGGGTGAAACCCAGGAGGAGGTAGTGAATAAAACAAGACTGAATGCTAATAGGTGTTTGGTGTGAGAGAATTAAGCTGAGTAATCTGAGGAGGTGTTGAAGCAGACGAAAACAAAACCACGTCAAATGTGTGCTTGAGACCGGATGTCAAGGTTGATGGCTATTTGGTTTGAAACGTGTGACGAAAGGAGATGAACCTGTGGTTACAACTGAAAACAAAGCACCTAAAATGTGGCTGAGGCAAGGCAGAATAATGATCCCTTCATTTCCTTAAGCTGCGTGAGATAAACAACTTGTTTCAAATTTATTTACAAGTTAGGATTTTATCCTGCTTTAAGGAACAGCAGCTTTTAAAAGTGAAAATTATTATGTTCAATTTATTTCTTGATTGCTTGGCTGAAGACAAATGGTTGTGTTTTGCTCTCAGAGATCGTAAAGCTGCATTATGTGAAGTTATCAGGTTGGCCTAAAATTAGGGAGAGACATAACCAACTGGTACAAAGCGTAAGGGTTTCGTAGTCTGGGAATGAGCGTGATAATGCCAATACTGGGGAAAGTGTTTTAACTTCTAGACAGTGTTTTCCGAGAGGAGTGTAGACTCACTGCTACATCAGTGGAAGCCATGAAACCCACCAAGGCTGAGATAGAAAACCCGTGATTAATTTTTCTACGTTAATAGTCATGCAGTGATCCACACAAAGTACTAGGGAATTTTAATTTCAAATGGATTGCTACTTTACTTGCATACCTTCTAAGTAATAAAGCTGAAATTATTTCTAACAGAGCTCAGCTGAAGTAGATGGATCTAACCAGTGGAGGATTTGTTCTTCAGGTTTCCTGTTCTGTGTTCATTAGAACTGGGAAACTCTTATTTCCATAATATAATGCACTGGTTTTTTTGAGAGCTCATTCCCAAACAATGTGCTAATTGGCGCTGAAATAGTGCGGTGCATGTCGTATCCCCTTGGGAGTTGGAGTTACGGATGATCATATTTATTAGTGGCTTCAGAAATTAAACCGCTCATGCATGTTTTAACTGTGCTGCTGTAAGGACAGAGCGAATAAATGCATCGTATTTTGAAACTCGGAGTGCAGAGAGATTGTTCCTTCTTACAAGATGGCTGGGCAAATTTGACTTGCAGTGGAGCTTCGCTTGCAGGGTCCTTTGCTAAAGCTTTTGGAGCACACAGGTAGGGGTGCAAAGATGCGAGAGAAGGTACAATATATATCCTGATCTAATTTTGCCATAAACTAGAAACCATTTAGCAACTTCTAATTGAAAAGCAAGATGGATACTTAGAAAGAGGAGTGCAGCACATAACCAGATGCCTGAAACTTATGAACTGAGTTGCATTTCACATAGTTTTCCTGCATGTTCTGCTGCTTTTATAATATGCTTTTATACTGATACTGCTTCACTACACTGAGTTTTGGAAGAGGAGCTGGAAGAAGTTTGGACGTTTTACAGCTTCGTAAAGAAAAAGTGAGCACTTCAGCTGTTTGGAATTTAGATTGAAAATTTTAACTGGATGTTCCCGAGAAGCTCATCAGGGACACAAAATTGATTAAGACCTTCCTCCCTCTCCTCCTGCCTTCCAGTTTAGGTTTCTGAATCAACTTGATTAGATGAACGACTGTGTTCTTAACTTTTCAGATTTGCTCAGACTGTCTCCAGAGTAGGGAAGATGATATTGCACGGGATTTCATTTGGTCCTTCTCAGAGATTTCACAACTGTCAGAATGGGGAATGTGTTTTGTTTTCAAATTAAAGGTTACGTTTTGGAGAAATCCCATACTCAAGGAGCTATTTCTCCAGCAATTTCTACAGTGCACGAGAGCCTAATGCATGGTTGTGTGCCAGGATCAATGGTTGCATTATGGCTGCTGAGACTTGTCTGCCTCAGGACTCATGTCATCTCTGGGCCAACTCTGACATGAGAGATGGCAGAGGTATATAACTGGTTGGTAATTAGATGTTTTACTGATGAATGTCGATTGAATTATGTAATTTAACTATAATATCTGCAAACGGGAGTGAAGTGCAGAGTGAAAGAGACATTGTAGGCCTGTATCTGTGAAACAAGAATTAATTTGAACGATGTAGAGAACATTGGAGACTTTGACAGTACGTTTGTATGGGCTGTATGTGCCTCCTTTTAATTGCTTGATGCTATTCCGCCACGCTGCGTGGAAGTAAATAAAAGCAAACTTACAATGGCACAAACAGGAAATGGAACAATAAGTAGAGTAAGATGTCTTTGGAGGGAATGGCAAGGGACTTGCAGCAATATTTGAGAAGTTATTAGACGTGAGAGTCCCACCTGTGTGCTCTGCAGACTTGCTTTTCTCACAGCCATAAAAAACTGCGTCATGGAGAGGAGTGAAGGTGGGAAAGGTAGAATGCATGAGTAGCAGGGGCTGGAAGCACAGGCTGCCAGAGTGGGATACAGAACGAGTGTTGCATTATATCTCTTCCGTGGTGAGTTTGGATTGGATGGGACATAACCACAATAATTTGTGAATATCTGAGTCAACAAAGTCTGGTTTCCTGTAACATTGCTCTCCCTTGAGCTATCCACCCAAGTAGCTATCTGTCATCCCCTGCTCCTTAGTTGCCCTTATGCTTCAGTACCCCACATTTTCCTTCAGTTCTCCACTGTTACTCGCAGTCTCCCCACACATCCCTGAAACCTGTGAGCAGTACTCCGGCTCTTCCCCCTTGTGTGTTTTGAGCCTTGTGCTGTAGATGGTTGAAACTCTGTCAGGCTGAGAATTTATTAGAGGAGCCCAAACTGTCAGACTGTAGGGTATGTTTTCAGCCATCGTATGTCAGTCCAGGAGGGTGGCCCGTTTTTGGCTAACTTGGTAGGTTGTGAGCAAACCCTTCATGTTGTGCAAACATCAGCAGCAATAGAGACTTGTCTGGGTTCCCCCTTCTGTAAGGTGCGGGTGTCACTATCATGGTTAGGGCTTCTCAAGCTGTTTCCTCTAGTGCTCCTTCACCTCCACCTTACCATGAAAAATGGAAGCACTAGCTTAGGCTAATTATCGTCACTTTTTCTATTACACTGCCTAACCCTGGTCAGATGGGAGAAACGTCCCTTTGTAAATGGACCTTCAGTATAAGCTGGAATTGCCTGCATTGCTCCATCTATAATGCATTGACTTTGTGGTGTCACAGTTTGGCTAAGGTGGGATTTGGAGTATACAGAGAGAACCAGTCTGCTGGGTACCAGGCTGGTGTATAGTGTTAGTTTTCTGAGTGCAATTTTATGTTAAGCCTTATGTTTATATCTTAGTCGATGTGCCCCTTCCCCCCCCCCCCCAATACAATGGAGTTAACATTTCTGCTGACTGCAGCTCCCATGGGAGCTGATTGAGCTGGTATTTCTGTTCTGTAAGTCTCCAGTTTGTCGTTTCCATAAAGTTGAAAGTAGTTCTTGGTGCTGATCATGGTTTTTTCTGGCCTAAAGTTTCATCCCAATTTCATCTGTACCAGATAACCCTTCCTGAGTTTATCTAGTCTTTTCTGAAATTAAAAAGAAAGCTCTATCTGTGAAGTTTTCTTAATTCTAAATGGTCTCTGATATTTCTGCTAGAGTAAACATCTTTTGCTCTACATGCAGTCTACTTTTTGGAGTGAGTTTAATATGGGACTCAAGGCATGAAAAACATTTGGCTTATTGAACTGTAAGATGGAAATACTCTTTTTCTATCAGGCCTACAAGCTCCCTCCTGGTAAGATGTAGTAAACTCTTAAGAACTGGGATTGAAGTTTCTCATGCCAGCTGCCTTTTTTGTTTGTTGTCTCATCAAAATGTTCAGGGTTCTTTTTGAGAATGAATTTCTGGCAAAAAAAGTATTGTTTTGTCACTTGCAAAAGCCCCTTCAACCACAGTGTCATGGGGCTTTTGCAGGATAGGTTTGGCAGAAATCTGCATTTTTACAGGAAAATGGTTCTTTTGCTGCTTCTACTTAATTCTTGTCAGATTTAGAAGTCTGAAAAATGTGTCAGTAATGAAATTCTAAAAGCTTACCAGTCATCTCTGTGCAATTAAACAGTGGATGTCCCATCCCCACTGAGCAAGCAAGAGTGTTGCATCCCAGGGTTACGGGGACCTCAAACAGACCTTGCAAGCAGTTCCCTATTGTTGCAGACTGAGGTAAAATTGCACCCTGAAACAGAAAAGGGAGCGCCTGTTTCTAAAGCGCCAAGTGACCACACGGTTATTTGAACGCAGAAGAAACGCAAGGCAGCCTCTGTCAGGAGGTGGTAAGAGGGAAGGAATTATACACTAGGGATTTGGACATGAGCCCTGGTGACTCAGGATGGGAGAGGGAGGAAAGTTGCCTTGGAAAACAGGAGCTTGACTGGAAGGTGGCTGCTCAGTGGTGTGACTCTGAACATCTTTTTAAGTCCTCAGCCTTCATCCCCCCTGGTTTCTATAAGGAGCTACACCAATGTGCTGCCACTGCTTTTGCACTTTGAGTTGTCTCACGCTGAGATAAGTGTCTGTTGGCACTGGAGAGAGTGTTTATACTTTTTGTCTGGTAGGATGTTCACGTGTACCTTATTTGAGCTCTGATTATATGTATATTTTTTACTCTGTTCTTGCATAGTTTTGGGAAAACATGTTGTTATTAGTAGACATGCACCTGAGGCACAATAGAAATAGCATCTTGAAGTTGGGGTTTTGTTCTTTTTTCTGTGTCTTCAAAGGGTTTTGATTAATGTCTTATGTGATTGAGTTTGTCGTGTGGGTTTTATTGGTTCCATAGAGGAGGCAGCAAATACAAATGGGGTGATCTAAAACCTCAGCTAGTCTAAATTCCCACTGAACTACCGTGTTAGACACCAGTTTCACCGAATGCACTTGCACCAACCGGTTAAGTTCCGCTGCTTTATCCACGGCTGCATCATTCCTAAGTATGTTTGGTAAAGCCTTGAGGCTTTGCTGGGACTTCTGCCAGGAGCCGTATGTGTACTTAGCAAGTCACAGTCATGGTACCAGAGGGTTTGCCATCTGAATGGAGAAAGGCACAGCACAAGCAGAGAGAAAAGAAGGGTGAGAACAGGATGGCGTGGTTGGATGTGGCTTGGTTTGGTGTTGAAGTTGGCGTGCAGGGCCACCCTGTCACTGGGTTCTTTCTCTGCCAACACTGTCAGATTCACCATATATTCCTCTACAGGTGAAGATTTTCCTCAAAAACAGTTTAGCTCCATCCCAGCATGAGTCAAATGACTTCCCCTGGTTTCCTTTTACTGAAAAGCTGCTCTAGAACCAAACTCTTGGGCAGTTAAACCCCTGTAATTTTGTCAATAAAAGAAAATGCCCTTATTAACAAATGTCCATGTATTCCTATTTGTCCTCTGGTTTGAAGGACTGCTCTTTCTCACCTTGGCTTAGACAAATCACGGTGTTTTTTACATGAAAAAACAAGGGTTTTGCCTCCTGAACATGCTTTACATTAGAGTTGTTGCTGCAAGTGTACCTCTGTAGATGCACCTGAACTACCCCTGAGGTCACTAGCTGACCGACTGCTAGCAGCACAGACAACACGGTGTAAAGGTCAGTGCCAGGTAACCAGGTTTACGATCAAGACACTTCTTGTGTGGAATTTGCTGTTTGTGCCATGCTTCCAGCTGCACCCAGGATTTTGAGGAGACTGAATAATCCATATTCGTGAGTCTGATTTTACCACAGTAGCCTGACCAGAATCATTCATGCTGTCTGTAATTAAAGCGCTCCCTGTGCCTGGATGATGTTGCTGATGGCATCCTGTTGCTGTTTCTGACACACAGTGTTTGGTTTCCGTCTGCTTGCGTTTGTCAAATGGCTTTAAGAGGATCCCAACCTGCTGAAGAGAGGGGGAGGCTGCTCCTGTGTGGAGAGCTGTGGTCAGGCACAGGCAGAGGAGCTTCTCTGTGAGCAGGGCGGGGAGTCTGTAGCTGAAGCAGAAACTGCAGTAGAGGGAGCACAGAGGGTGGTGGCCTACAGGAGGACTGTATAAAGTTTATTGTGATTCAGGAAGCTCCTGAATAATCAAGTCAGGAAGCAGACATCTGCCCTTGGAGGGGTTCAGTGGGCAAGGGAATAGTCCCATCTCACCTCTGTCGTCTCCCCTACTCAATCTCACCCAATCAATTGTAGCTTTTTTTTTTTTTTTCCGGACCGAACATAGCTTTCTTGAGCTTGAAGACCTAAGTCTGCTGCAGAAAAACCTGTGGTCTTCTTTAGAAGGCTCAGTATAATGTGACCCAGCTTAAAGCTCAGGACAACCTCAGGGCCCTTCTCCAGCACAGTTCTGAAAGCATCTTCAGTTGTATGTGCCTGTTCTTGTGCCTGCACTTTCGTGGTCTCATGATGGTCCCATGCTGATAGTTAGAATCATTCTGCACTGTAGCAAACCTTATACACACCGCATCTTGCACTGTTAAACCTTGTCTTCTGTTCATTTTCGTGCTTTTCTTCCTTTCTCTTGCTCAACTCCCTGTCACTGAAGACCAGTCTGATGGCAATTCCTTAGTAACGAGCTTTCTGTCTGGTACTTTCCACTTGCTAGTTTCTCCTGAAGTAGTTTATCTGATTTATACATCTTAGAATTTTGCTGACTTTTTTTCACTTTCTCCAGTTTAGCCTATATACTGCTTTGGCAAATGATTTATTAAAATCCAGATAGATTACGTTCACAGCATTTTTTGTAGGAATAAAATAGAAAAGAAAGATTCTGGACTAGTGTGACATGATCTGACTTCTGCAATTCATTTGATTTCCTTTGGTTTCCATTCTTTTCTCAAGATTTGTGTTCTATCTGTAGATGACTGATCTGTTTGTACTACCAAAATTACTTTTTTCCCTCTGTCTTTTCTCTCAAGCATAGGCACCATATTTGGTTTTCTTCAGTCATGTGGTACTCCCTCATCTGATGGATTTATTTAATATCTGTGCTATCAGACTTGCAATTTCATGTACCTGTTCTTTCGGTGTTCTGTGATTAAGATTGTTCTGCCACCCAGACTTGACAGCAATAAGCTCTTTGGATTTTGCTTCCACCTCAGTAATTTCTACCTCTGAGAACTCATTCTTATTAGCTGTCATGTGTCTGGTCCACTGTTCAGCATCAGTTTGTTGTTTTGAAAATGAGTGGAGATAGTACTTTGTTTTGGCAGCTACGCATACATTTTGTGTGAGACCTACTCCGCTTCAGTTAAGAACTTCATGCTTTCATGTGCTGGTTGGTGTTATTTTTGGGTGAGTTTGTTTTTAATGAAAATGTGTCTAAAGGACTGTCTCATACTCCATGTTCTCTTCACGGTCTGTCTGGTTCATATTCAGCAATAGTGTCATCAAATCTGTATCTCACAAACTCTGAGGACATAGGTGCTAGTGAGTTTTAGGACAACAGAAGGAATTCAGCGATTACCCTCTTCCATGTGTGAGATCACTCCCTACCGTTTCTCCTTCACTTGAAGTAAGTACTCAGTTGGGCTGGACCCTTCTCTTACAAGACTTTCTTCCTTTGGGGTAGAGGCTGGTTTAATGACTCTGGCATTGCTTCCTTCAAGAAATTCATCTTCACTGCACACACATCATGGAGAGTCTCTGCTTTTTTTAATGTATTTGTGGAAGTAAAGAAAATGATTGTGGGAGAGCAGAAGGATGATGTGTGTTGTCTTGCAAAGAACATAGATGACAGTGAGAGCAGTTGAACACACCTCTGTAACATATACGATGGACTGCAGATAGATCTTTTCATTAATCTGAAGCTAGATATTTCTTTTAGCGTTGGGCCTTTTGTGACCTACTGTGGAAAATGCCCAATATTTCTGAAATACTCCAGAGCAGCTCCATTGCCAGTGGACCAGGTCACAAAATAGACTGCAAGCTTGTAAAGTGTTTCTGTGGGAGAATTTGAATGCATTGATCTATATTTCTGGTCAGGTTTTTTTTAGAAGTCTAGCAATTAGAGGCTTTGCAGACTTTCAGTGTCAGCTTTTTCTTTCTGAAGAAAGTTCACACACAAAGGATGATCTGATCTGGGAGTGGGTGCAGAAGCAGCATGCTTTTTCAAAAATCGTAGCCAGCTTTAATTGCTCCACACCAAGAACCTAGCTGTACAGTGGGTCCTGAATTAATCTAAGCCACACCAGCGTAATTCTGTGTGGACAGTTCATGGATGCTTTCTTACCTTCTGCAAGCAAATTAAACCCACAAAGCAGCAGGGGGGTGTTTTTTAGATTTCGTTTTTTCTGTGGAAATGCAGGAATTAGGAAAGGGCACCTCACCTAAAAGAACACAGAAACAATTGCGAGTGGGATGCTGCAGTTGCTAGCTTTACTTAAAGCTCGGTGTCTGCTGCCACCTGTGAGATGTGTTCACTGTGAACCCGACAATCTGCAGCACTCTGGAAGCTGAAGTGGTTTGTGACCTGAGGAAGAGGATGAGGGCTTTACTCTACTAGCCTGATCACAGGTCAGCTCTCCAGCCTGGTTTGGTGTTTTCAGCATCATGCAGTGTCTGCTAACTGCCTTTTCGCCTCCTCTGGAGAGGGACAGAGGAAGATATAGAAGTGGAGGTGAGCAGTTAACTGCTCATTGTGAGAGGAGGTTGTGAAAGTAGGAACAAGGAGGTAGTGCTGAGTGGTGGAAGGAAGATGACCCCACCTTGTCTCCTGGTGCAGGAGTACAATTGGGTTCCAGCTATCAGTGCTGTGCGGTTCAGACTGAACTATGCTGTTCCTGAGTCATCTCGGCAGTACTATAGTTTCTAGATGTTGCCTGACATTGTGAGCCCTGGTAGGGACAGGTCGGGTCCATGAAGAGCTGCTTGGGCTTCTAGGGAGTTTCACAGGCTCTAGACCTGAAATGAATCCAGATTATGCCTCTAAAAGGGTATGAGAATATTGACTAAGAGAGCGTAATGAATAGTGTAGGACAGTGGGACACACATCATCTCTTTCATAGGCAGGGCAATAGAACAACTATATTATTCATGAGTTATGACACTAACAATCACTTAAGAGACTGTTCTAAATTTATGCCTCTAAAATGTTTTTTACCATATCAGAAAGTCATTATAGAATCATGCTATGCTAAAGACAAGTTAGCCAGTCTTCCCAGAACTGGATTGCTGTATTCAGTGCAGATTCACCTGTGTTTCTGCAGGCATCAGTATAGGTCTGTTAGGGCCAAATCAGGACAGGAGACAAGCCCCTGTGAACCTGGGCTGACTCCATGTGGATGGATTGTGGTTTTGGTCAGAAAGCCATGCTTTATTTTCATAATACCTCAAGAGGAAGGGTCAGGTACCCTAACCTCATCTTTATTGGCTAAAATGGAGATTAGTTCCAAAAGAAGCTTGCTGTGGAAATCAGTGTTCCCAGAGCACTGCACATCCTGTAAGACAAAGTGGAAAGCAGTCTTCCCAGAGCACACTGCACATCCTGTAAGAAAAAGGCAAGTTGGATTAGCTGGAGCTGCATCTGCAGTAGGTGGCTGTTTTGTTTCACCAGAGCTAGTGTGTGTGTATGATGTGGTTTTTTAGGTGATATTCAAATGTTTATGGAAGTAATCTGATAGGTAGAGGTGAGCTTGTAGCAGAAGCTTAGACTCATGTTTTTAGTTATCTATTTTCTTAGTATTCAGGAAATAATAGATGTTTGATTACATGTGTATTGCATACCATGATCATGTTATAGAAATGCTAGGTAGACTTCAAGCATTCTGCAGCTTGCTTACCAGGAGCCAGCAGAACTGAATGGGATTTTCATTTTTTTCCACTATGGATGTAATCTACTCTCTTTCTACTTTCAGCATCATCTGAGAAAGCAAATCCAACTCTCTCCCCACTGTAGCAGGTCCCCCACACCCATTGACAATACCCTTGATCTCTGACTGTACTGTTTCACACCAGATTTGTCTCCTGTTGTTCTGTTCTACAACTGGAGATTGTTTTAGGATATTTAGAAGTTTTGCATCAGTGGTCAGTGTGAGCATGAAGAATAGATGATTTGTGGATGCAGAAATAATGTGGTTCCCCCTTTTCTATTTAAGAAGACATCCAAAAATGTATGTCCAAGAACTTTTTCCCTGTAAGAGCTCTTAGCTGAAAATGTTTCCTTCACAGGTGCCTATAACTGCCTCTTACTGTAAAGGGAGAGATGCAAAACAACTGCAATTTTGCTGGTTTTAGAGACTTAAAGTATGGAACACCACTACTAGATTTTTATAACCTGCAAGGGTTTGTTGTTGTTGTTGTTTGTTTTGTTGTTGTTGTTGTTTTCCCTGTTGGTGGGAGGATATGGTGGAGCAGTTTTGTAAACATTGCTAATAGTTTCTGGAGCAGGACTGAATTTGATATAAACCTCGTCAGAAATCATGTAGGAAATCATGTAGAATCATTCTACAGGATTCAGTAAAACTATGAGTTGGTTACATAAACAGTATTTGAAAGTTTGGAGAGGACGGCCAGCAACGTTCACTCTCTTTCATTAAAGAAGAATCACAGCAGGATGCAGAACTCAGTGTTTTGTAATTCAGAAGTTTCAGGCTATAGGAACAAATTAGAAGATCAAATTACAGCAGTACTTTGATTTAAAAAAACACCCTCCCCCACAAAAAAAACCCCAAACTATATGGAAGAAAGGTACTGCAGGATATTATAATCTTTTATCTTTATATATCACTTTGATATATAAATGATATCATTTATGAATGAGAAACTGCTGAGTGCTATTTATATTATTGTGAGGATTTAATTTTTCTTCGAGTTTTGTTTACTGGAGGCCATTGCAGGTTGTACAAGCAGCTATGTGTGTGTGATAATGACTAATATTGGTATATGTATATTGAATCTCTTAAAGCTGTTAGTTTAAATGCTTTGAGTTTATTATTAAAAATGTAGAATTAGATTCTTGCTTAAACAGATAACAAACACAACCTCAGGGAAGTAAAATATTTTATAACATATTAGAATCTTATGGATGCTTAAACTAAAACTATGTTTGCAAACAATTTTTTTTTTTTTTAAAATCTGATTAGCTCTTAGTTGAAGTCTCCGCTCTGTAATGTTTGAATTGCCAGAGACCACAGGGAATACCTCTTTCCCATGTAATTAAAATTGAAGAGGGACGTGTTTATGCTACATCTTTGAAAGCCCCTCTTTGAAAGTGTGCAAGAGAGCCTCCTTAGCAAGGTGCTGTAGACAAATGTCGTGTATATTGATATGAGAACAGTTTTTTTAATGAAGAAAGCTTTGAGACCAAAGTTTGACAACAGCAGAGATGATAACCAAAACGGCAGTTTCTTAGGCAAATGCACTAACCTAAAATCTATATAATTGATCACGAAGTGAGCACAATAAAATAAAGGTTAAGAATCACAAAATCTCATCAACTAAAGGCTCAGAAGTTGCTGGAGGGAAAGGGGTTGTGTGGAGCCGAGTGGGTAATTATTCAGATGCCTGTGATCTCTCCAGCACAAACTCTGTTCTGTGCTGCTGCTGGGCTCAGCATGGCTCAGCTCTCTGCAGTCTGACTGCTGGAAATGCACTTGAGAAACCGTGGTTGTACTGTGAAGCTGACCTGGTTTAAAGTTCAGCAAACCACCCCTCCTCCCTCCCTAGGAGCTAAAACGACGCATTTTTCTTTCTGGTACTATTTTGAGAGAGTGGATTCTGTTCTGCTGCTCCTTAATGTCCCCAGAGCTCTGCGTTGCTGTTGCACCGGTTGGCTTCCTCCCTTGCCCCACTCTAATCCTTGTGGGTAATGCCACAGCGTTTCATTTCTGCCCGAGGTTTGAGACTCTAGGTATACTGTTCAGTCTTTTCTTTCCAAAAACTTTGCAGTATTGCACCTGGATGCTCTTTGGGTGTCCCTGGAGGGTTTGGCAGGTCGGGGGATGCAGTGGTGGCCTTGGTGAGAAGGGGCTGGGGGCTGCCCTGTGCTGGACATGGCCAGCTCTGGTGGACACACCACAGGATGCTGCTGGGCCCATCAGCCATGGGTGTTGCACCTCTGTGGAAGCCTAATTAAAAGAGGGACAAAAAATGGCAATGGAGAGAGAGGAGGAGGGAAAAAATTGTGACAAACAGCAGAAGTAAAGAGGGCAGAGAAGAGGAAGGAGGAGGAGATGCTTCATGGTGCCTGAGCAGTTACTCACTGCAGCCTGGGGACGAGTCCACGCTGGAGACACAGGTTTTCCTGAAGGACAGAAGCCTTTGGGGAGAGCCCCTGCCAAAGCATGGGAAAAGAGTGAGAGGGAAGGGGTGGCAGAGAGGAACCACTGTGTGGTGACTGTAATGCCCCCATCCCTCTATTCCCCCTGTGCCCCTCAGGAGTGGGGGAGCAGAGGAGTCTGGAGCAGTGAAGTGGAGCCTGGGAGGGAAGGGAGGAATGTTTGTGTTTCTCTTGACAATAAATGGAATGAAATTTCCCCATGTCGAGGCTGTCTTGACTGTGAAGATAATTGGTAAGCAATATCTCTGCCATTATCTCCACCCACAAGCTTTCTCATCCTATTTTCTCCCCCGTCCCACTGAAGAGGAGGAGTGAGCTAGTGGCTGGGTGCTCATTTCGCTGTTTGCCAAGGTTAACCCACCACAGGCAGAAAATTCTGGAGGAAGAGGCAGATACCGGTTTGCCTTTTTATGGCAAGAAACTTTGGCTGTATATTGTACTACTTGTTGCATGTTGGGAACAATTATCCTATGAAAAGCAACAGCAGCAGAGATGTGGTTGAATTCTTTAAAAGTGACAGTATGAAATGGTCTAGTATTGTTTTTAATGTCAATACATTTTGTTTTATCTGGAATTTTGTTAACCTGTACTATGTCTCATCTTCCCCCAGCACTGTGGGCAGTTGACCATTCAGTCCCATGGCAGTGCAGGGCTGTGGGGAGCTGGAGACCGGCCCTGCTGTGACCTCTCTGGGGCAGCGACTGGTGGCCCCAGGGGCTGACATGGGGGCCTGGGACCCTGGCAGGGTGGGAGGAGCCCCAAGGGTCTGGGCAGGGACAGTCAGGGCTGGGGGTTGCCCTTGGGGTCCTGACAAGGCCCGTCTAATATTTTTTTGATGTTTGTGCCAAAAGACTTAGAGCATTTAAAAAAAAAAGATCAATTTAAAATTACACTGACTTCAGTGAGCTTACGGATGGCATTAACTCTGCAAGTGTCTGCTCACATGGTTTGGACTTTGATTTTAAGGGCGTTTCTCATAACTTCAGTGTAAAGCAGGATGCGACATTAGGGATGTTTGCAACATGAAACAGATGGCTGTTTCTTTGGAGGAAGCTAGTCAGAGAATTGCAACTCTGTCTAACTGAGCAGTTGACAGGTTGAGTCTCTCATCTTTTTTGAGCAGTCTGCAGCAAAATTTAAAGCCCTAATCCTGGAAATAGTTAATTATAAGCATCATTTTCACCACACAAGTTGTTTCATTGAACCAAATGGGATTTCTTGAGTGATCAGTCACATGTGCTGAAGTGTTTCCAGGATTTGTATCTTTAATCTGTAAATATCTAGAGTAAGGTTTTTCACGCTGAGGCACGTCAAAACCCAAGGAGTCTAATTTCTGTTGACTTTCTGTCATACTGAAGGCCCTAAATCTTCAGCCCTGAGAGATATGTAGGAGAGACGTCACCCCCACAAGCTTCAGCAGCCTAAGCCCACTTTTAAGTACTCAGCTACTGAGGTTCTGCCCTTAACTGCCGAACATGCAGGATTTTCAAGGGTATTTTTGTTTCTAGCAGGACTTTCAGAGGCACCAGGACAGGTGAGTTACCTAGGAAACAGGTATTTGAAAGAAGGATAGGTATTTCAATTACTAAAAATGGTTTTAATATCCACCAGGTGCCTCTACATCTTGTGACCTAAGTGAAATTTTGGAATGAGATTAAGCCCAGGTAACTTCCAGCATTTTGGAGGGGATTTGACTTTGATAAAGATTTTGAAGCATCCCTGAAAAGCATCATTTGTTGAGGCAGAAGTGATGCTTCAGTTTTGGGCAAGGGAAGGTGTTTTGCTCATAGCAGGAACCAATTACAGTACAGAAGAAGGATGAAAAGAACATGAACTTTTCTATTCTTCTTTGCCTTTGAAGAGTGTAGGTTTATCCATTAAAATACATTAGGTTTATCTTTCTCATTTTGAAATCTATGAATTCCAAGTAGTGGCACTTAAACCTTTTGCTCTTAGTTTCAATTCTAGAAATACTTGTTTGAAGGACCATGTACTTGTACCTCTCCCTCCTTCACGTTACTGAGGACAGGATGACAGTAACACTTAACATTTTCCATCCACATAAGGAAACTTCAGCATTTCTCTTCCTCATATTATGGATGATCGTAATGAGTAATGTGGAGGTTGAGGTTTGCTGTATTGTAAAACACAGCTGTTTGATCTTGTATGAGTTTGTTGATCCGGTTTGTAATGGATCAAAAAAAGCCTGTTTCCCATTATTTTGATATAGTTGAGGTGTGCTATTACTATGAGAAGTATGGTGAAAGCCATGTGTTTTCTGTCTTCTGGCAGTATGTGTAAAATAAAAATGACCCATTCAAATTAGCATGCGGTGGTATACATTCTAATGTATGCAAGGGGCTTTCTCTTAATAGGTTCATTTCAAATTTTCTCTAAGAACATGTATTAAAAGTTTTTAGTACATGGCTTCTATTCACCTGTGTTGATATTTTTATTAACAGGTTGTTGCTTAATATTATAATTCATAATTTGTTGTTATAACACTGTCAATTGTTTTGCAGTGCTTTCCACAATTTAACAGAACAAAATTTAAGGTGTTGCGAAAGGACTTGTACCTCTCTCTAGAGCAACTAGGTGGGAATTACTGCAGAGATATATCTCTTCAAGGTACCCAGCCTTCTTGGTGAAGTGCAGCTATATTTGATAAAATTATACATTTCTTCACCTTACTTTTGTTTTTATAAATGTCTGTGTCTTGCTGCTTAGTTCTCCTAAATGTGAGATGTAGGAAATGGAACAGATGTTTGGATAACTACTTATCTAGCTCATGGAAGAAATGCGTAAATTGGTATTTTCATTGTTATAATGAAACTATCATTACATTTGCTTGTGAGGTTTGAATTGAGTTCTTAACAGGAACATGTTCAACAGGCAAAAAAAAAATTAAATGGCATAAAACATCATGTGATGTTCAGATAATGAAAAATGTATCACTTAACAGTGTTTGCATTATTCAGAGTTATACACATACAAGTGTCTGCTCTAATCCCTTGCCAGTATGTTGTCTTGGTAACCAGCTACCTGCACACCTGCTCTTCTTCTGCAAGTGTGGGAAAATGAATGGTTATTGGCCACAAATATATTGAAATGGAATATAAAAATCTAGCAGAATATTAATATTTAATAAGGCTGTGCCTTCTAACTTTGGCATTTAGTCTCTAGCAGCAAGTTTTATACCTGAACAAAAAGAGATTTGACATCATTTGCATTACTTCTTTCTGCAAAGCAGGGAGAAGTCAGATTCAAATTTGTACCTAGAGATCCTATAACGCACAGAAAGAATATCGGTGGTGTGTGTATTAAAATAATATTGTGTTATGCTAGTGACAGTCTATTGAGTGAATGTTATCGAGCAATTAATAACTGTTGAGGAATTAATCATTTTTCAAAACAGTTCCTGTTTGTCACAACTAAATTGTCAGTTCCATGCAAGTACTGACCTGAGAACCAGAAACTGGGGAGGAAGATAAAATGCTGGTAGGACTGGCCCTGAAAACATCTGCTTTGGCTGAAGTTCATTGGCAGATCTTTACCTTATCTTGAAATCATTTCTCCTGGTATAAATACAACTTTCTGCTGAATCCCAAGAACTTAACAACATTGGGACTTTAGGGGGTAATGAAGAAGGCTTAGAGGCTTGTGGGAGCTTTTTGTTCTTTAAACTCCAACTTTATGAATAACTGCTAGAAAAATGGGATTTTTTGACTGACTAGTGTTTCATAACTAGACCTAAAAACATCTAAAGAAAACAAAAAGGTCATTAAAATACCTAAACAGGTGAGAATAGGTACCTGAACAGACTTCTGGCACAGAGGAACCTGGTGTAAAATAGCAGCCATAAACAAGCCAGAGAAGTTACGGGATCGTGGTATACATGATGCCGCATGCAAACTGATTGTACCCCACTAAGAAATGCCTTCCTAACGCATGCTCAGAGTGAGCTTGCGCTTACTCACTGCTGCAGTTGTAAACCTTTGCTGATAAATATATGTACGCACATACATATGTATAGTCACATATGAGAAATAATGTTATAATGCTGAAAAGGGCAACTACTTGAAGTTAACCAGATCCTTATTTAGATTAGAGATTGTCCACTGGCTATGATAATGCATGATCCTCCAGTATTTCTTAGGTCGAGGGTATTGTAGACATGCATTCCTCCATTCATGTGGTATTGCATATTGTATTCTGAAGGAATAGAGGAGGCCTGGGCAAGATTTTGAATCACGGGACCACATTACTTTAGAAGGGTTTCTCATCATAGTACAAAAACGGGATACATTCATGCTGTTATTTATTCTTTCAGTTCTGTTCTAAAATATTAAGTTTTAGGAAATTAAGAGATATATGGAGTTAGAAGACCAGCTTTGTTTTAAAAGGCAGTCTGAACATGTGTTGACATTAAGGTGCAAGTGGCTTTTTCTAATATGTAGCCTGGTACTCCTTTAAAAATGCCCATTGCGTCATTCAGTTTTGTAATGCAGGGTCTTACATAAATTTCTGGTACAAAGAGTTGAACTGTGCGAGCCGGTAAGGTGGAATTCAGCTTCCAAAAAAAAGGGCAGGAAATTTATTTTCTGAATTACGTGTAAACATCTTGCGTTCAAAAGCTGCTTTTAGTCTTATTGTTTCTGTTCATATTTCAGCAGCCTTGACAGCACGCTAGGTACTGCCCACGCAGGGGAAGACAGTTTCATTGCCCTAATGTATAGATCTCATTGTTTTTGCTGTGTCTTCTGCAAATGAATCATCGCAGGAAGAGTTTCAAACTTTAGCTATATTTACTCCTGTGCTTGCTCAGAAGTTTTTGAGATCTGTGACCTAAGATGAACTGAATCTTTTTTTAGGGTTATGTGTGTGGGTATGTATGTAATTTATATACATACACAAATACAAAAATGGAGTCCTGTAGATTTCCCATGGCTAAGGCTAGCTATTTGTACAAGTCTCAAAAGGTGAATCTAATGTTACTGTATTGACAATTCAGAAAGCTAAGGGTCATGGGTTTTATATGAATCTTTATTTTCTTTCCTTTTACAGTTCTCTGGTATTGTAGAAATCTACTTGTTCAGATCTACTCTTTCTGGTGTTATGTTGATAGGCTTGGACAAGTGAGAAGACAATTTTGATTGTATTGTACTTTATGGGTTATGTAGTAACAAGCCCAAAGATTTTGTTACCTTCCAGATTGAAGTGGTTTTACTTTCAAAGGAATGTGAGCTTAATAAATGACAACATGTTGAAGTATAAATTCAAACTCTGTAGTTCAGAAGTATGAGGAAGCATTGATTTCACTTTTAGACTGGTTGTTCCATCTCAACCATGTGGGTAGGGCATGTGCAACACTGAATCTAGTTAAAACTACACCTTTACTCATCTTACTCCCCTCTCCTCAGCTCAGGTGGGACACGGCCAGAGGGCTGGACCCAGTGCTACATTTCCCAGGACAAGATACAGATGTACTGGAGAGAGTCTGGCAAAGGGCTACAAAGCTGATGAAAGGGCTTGGAGCATCTGACATGTGAGGAGAGGCTGGGAGAGCTGGGACAGTTCAGCCTGGAGAAGGGAAGCTCTGGGGGATCTTACCCATATGTGTAAGCACCTGATTGGGGGTGTAAGGAAGGTGTAGCCAGGGTCTTCTCAGTCGTGCACAGTGACATCATGAGAGTCAATGGGCACTAACTGAAATACAGAAATTCTTTTTGAATACAACAAGAATTTATTCTTTAAGGGTGATTGAACACTGGACCAAGCTGCCCAGAGAACTTGTGGCGTCTCCATCCTTGGAGATATGCAAAACCTGGCTGTGCACAGCCCTGAGCAACCTGTTGTAGTTGAGCTGGCATGAGCAGTGTGTTCACATGAGGTGACCTTCAGAGGTCCCCAACATGAATGATTTTGTTAAATTAGTCAGAAAGACATTGGTAATTGTTTGTGCCAGTTCTGTTTGCTCTTCCATCCTATCGAAGCATAAGCAGTTTCTCTCTCATGTTAATGAACTGATGGTGGTCATGGTTAATGTAACACCGCCATCCAAAGGTTATGTTTAAAGACAAGCATGTACATTAAACAAATGCCTGTTTCTAAAATATGTTTGGATGACATGCTTTAACTCCAAGGTCCTTTCATTCCTAAAAGCTGAGTGTATACTTGCTTCATTGCTAGGTAAGGGCTTAGGAAATCAGTGTCTCCGACACACTGGGGTGAATCCCCTCACACACACCCACAGTGTGCAAAAAGCGTGGCAGTGCTGCACGTGGCGGTTTGGGGCACGAGTATGCATCTAACACCCTCAGCTTTTGGAAAACACCCAGAAGACATTATAAATTCCCTTCCAACAGCACCCTGTCTATCTGCTGGGTAAAGCAGGCGGGCAGGGTTTTGGAGACAGCCAGACCCAAGACAGGCCCAAAGGTGTATTTTTTTCTGTATTCTGTTGAAGTATTTCTGCCTGTATCTTTAATCAAAATGTGAAAGCTTTTAAAAATGTTTGTTGCTCATAAACTGTGGATGTCAAGAGTCAGATCAAAAGGTAAACAGTGACATAAAAAGACAGTATTTAAGGACTATATTTTCAGAACCAGCCTCTCTGCATATGTTTCATCTCCAGCCTGTAATCAGCAGCAGCTGTGAGGGGGGGGTGGGTACCAACGTTATTATTTTAGAGTGCAACCCTAGTTCTGAATAAACCCTTTCTTGCAGATGCGTTTCTGGGCACCAACGGAAAATCTCGTTGTGAAGTGTTAGCACCATTTTATTATGCAGGATTGTTGTTGACAGTGCACTATGGAGAGGAGCAATTTACTCATGTAAGGGTAGAATGAAGTGCCTTCAAGTTAAAAAAAAAAAAACCCAAACAAATAACCAAAACCCAAGTCATAACAAAAGGCAGAAGTACACTGTCTAGAATGCTGCTTATGACAGAAATTAAGTAATTTTGTGCTATGATGGAGGTTAGGTGTGCCGCTTCAGGAGAAACACGTATCGTCACTACAGTACACCTTGAAGTACCAGAGTAGATGTTGAAGTGACCAACAGCTCTGGGTGGGCAGTTTTGGCAAATCAATATCAATTCGCTTCCCATGTCTCATTGCATTGCTGAGTATGGCTTCCTGTGCAGATTTTAGAGCATGTTAGGATTATTTTAGCATTATGCTACATCCATTTCTGGACTTCTGAACATATAAACTCTAGAAGAAACTTCAGATGCATTTTGGTCCAGAAGAGAACTTCCAAGTGATGTATAATGGGGACAAGTGTATGGGCATCACTTTGGCATCTCATTACGTCTTTGTTTCAGAAGCATGAGGAGGTACTAATAATTTTTCATAGGTTTTGTATATGCTGCATACCGACAGTTTTACCTGTAAAGAAGTTGCTAATCATGCTCCTGAAACAGTTAAGTAAGTCTAAATTAGTTTCCTTAAATATATTTTAATACATGTAATAATAGTTCTTTTAATTAAAACTCCAAAGCTGACATTTGATGGCTTTGTACGGAAAACTGAGATATGGGAAGGGGAGAAAAAGTCTATGTGCAGTAATTTTGGTCAGTGGTTGCAGACAGTGCTGCAGCTGCGAAGGTCAGATGCGACAGAACGCCTCCATACCTATTTTCCATTCGAGTAACTGATATGGAGGAAGTGAGGTTAGCCTTTAACTTTTGCATGATGTCAGCAGCATATTTAAGCACATATTTATGTTTCTTTGTGTTACCAAGACATTAGAGAGGTAGGTGGTAACCACCAAATTAAAGCAGTTTTTCAGTGGTGGCTGCACATCAGCCGATTCCTTCCCTGGGGCCAGGTGCTGGAGTGACACATCCTGTTGGCTCTGCAGCCGTCATCTCCTCCCTTCTGACTGAATGCTTCTCTGGTTTTGGGACCTGCCACCCCAAATCCAGGCAAATGAGGGTGAGGCTGGTTTGGATGTTATTAATCTCCTGGTCTAATGGATTGTCAGTGTATATGCATAAACCCAGGACGTCTGATTCCTTCTTTATTTCCAGTGACTTAAATCTGACATTGCTGCCTGAAGAGTGTTTATTTTCCTTAAGGAGACATGCTTTTGAAATCACAGTTTGTTTGCAAAGATGAGATCATGAGTGAAAATAGCACTGCAGCTATTTTACCATTGATTGTACTGATAAGCTTTCTATCTTTTCTTTGGTCATCACTGTGCTAAATTTGTTAGGATTAAAAATGAAACAATCAGTAAAACCTGTAAAAGAAAAAAGACACTTTGAGGTTCGTTTGAGTCTGAGCAAAGCTCAAATGAAATGTTGGAGACGAATAAGTTTTATACTGTTAATTCTAGAAAATCTTTTGTTTAAAACCAAGCTAGATTTTTATTTTAGTGGTACATTTTGAAATCAGCTAGCACAGATGAAGCCTTTTTGATTTGGTCTACTTATTTTACAGTAGTTGTTGTGTTTTCTGCGTGGCTCCCCTCTCCATGTCCATTTGGAAAACAGTTGGTATAAATCACTGGTCATATGAAGGAAGTAAAAATGGCATTTTCAAATGAAATTTAAACGTTTCAAAATGTTCATAGTTCGTGGAAGCCCTGCTCTTTAGGTTACAAGGATATACTCAATTATAAATGTTAGTTATATCAATCTGATTTAGTATTTTTATGGGATATGCAGTCTTTATTAGCAGACCTTGAGAAAGCATGAAGCAAAATCCCCCACTTTCAGATTAGCATATAGTTAAAATCTAATTAAGGCAATACTCATTATACAGGGCTATAATTTACAGTTTAAAACAATTGACTTGTAAATCACCTAAATATGCATTAAAACAAACAAAAAACCCCTAGCAATTCTTGACCTTTTAAAATCGGAGTAATCAATCCAGGCTTGTTTTCTGCTTTCATGCATCCTGGCACCTCAAGTTTGAATGCCAAACGGTGTTTCTTTTCTCTCCTGTGGGTCTGAGGATATTTGTTGTAGAAGTTAAGCAGAATGACAGCTTGCTTTGTCTGATGGGTAGAGCTCTTGACTGTGCTGTTTTTACTTTCCTCCATAATAAGTCGATAATAGAAATTCACTGGCCTGCAGGGCAGAGTTAATTTGTCACAAATATTGGGTTGATGAAACAGGAATGGAATGCAGTAGGACAATAGAGAGGGATTTTTTGGAAGTGGGCTCTTTTTGACTTGGTGATGCCAAACATTTTCCAATAAAAACGTTCTGCCTTAACACAGTGAAATTGCCTTGCTTTTAAATAATTGTGCTGTGTTTGAAAGACTATGTTCACTGCTGTGTATTTGAACAAAGAAGATATGGAGGCTTTTTTTCCTTATGTTTCTGTATTGCATAGTCAAATATTCCAATGCTCTTAAAAATATCTTTGCATATGAATCAGCATCTTGTAAGAGTTTCTGTTAATCAAGTATGTATTCTGAGAGGAAATATCTTTACTTGATTTTTTTTTTTTGGTTTTGTTTTCTAGTTAGAAAATGTGATTTTCTTTTTCAGGATTTAAATTATGGAGGTTTCCCCTATTAAGGTGCTTTTTCCTCAGTTTGAGTAGTCTAATACTATCATTTTCCAAACCAGAAAATGAGTAATTTTTGAAGAATAAGCAAAATATTTAAATTCCGTAGTGCAAAAATTGCAAAGGAAGACTAGGATCTATGGTAGTTTCTAAAGAAAGTTTATGCAGGTCTTACATGTAACAGATAAGTTGTTTCCAAACTCACTCTCCTGATATAGTAGCCAGTCTTTCAGATCCTGCATTGTTTTTTAATTGGCTAAGTGAAGGAACCCTAATTATTTTCTGAGTTGCTAAATTAGTGTAAGCTGTCAGAACCACAGTGATGACATACTGTTATTTAAATTGACATTTCATATGAGAGTTTGTCATTTAAAAAAAAATAAATCCTTATTTCTGGCATGCTAATGAGAAAGGTATGTGTTTAAAAAATATATATATTTTGCTGTTGTTGGTTGGAGAGTTGTCATCTTTCATGTCATCCTTCTGTGATTTAAATACTCAAGATCTTTGAAAAACTTTTAATATATTTTAGAACAAAGGTTTTCTTTGTGATGTGAGGTCAGAAACCAAGTCAGTCTGGTATAAAATGGTAGATAGTGTGTCTGTCCTTAGTGTCAGGTTGTCTTACATAAGAAGTTATACCTCAAGTGGTTATCAAGGATGTGGCAGCAGGTTTTCTCCCATCTTCATTCTAAGCTGCATCCATTGATAGGAAGTAGGAACACAGTAGTAGTTTCTAGGACTGTGTGTGAGGTAGAAATGTAATCTAAAATGAGGTGCAGGTTCCTATGATGCAGGCATAGACTGACCATTGTAAAACAGACCTTGAATTTATTGCCTGTAGTTAGCATTTGACAGACTTTCTAGCCTCTCTAAAATGAAGATGAAATGGAGGAGAAGGTAGGAAGCTCTAGGAACCGGTGTTGATCCAATGGTGGTGAAAGTTTGTTGCAGGGTAGTTATTTGTGTTGCTTGTAAAAGAAAGAGGCAAACTTCAGCTTTCAAGCATAAATTTCAATTTCTGTAAAAAAGATGTACCTATTTTCAGGGGGAAGAATTGTGAAGAAGCAATGGTGCAGCCTTCATAATACTGAAGATGTCCCTGCCCATGACAGGGGGCTTGGACTAGACAGCCTTTAAAGGTCCCTTCCAACCCTGACCTCTCTATGATAATTTGTGAGGACGTGGTACGTACCAAACTTCAGCTTAAATGGGAGATCATCCAAGTGGCCTTGTGCATGTTTGCAGTTGGCACTGCCGACATCTCTTTGGATCTCAGCCTGAGGTGGCAACAAAAAGACTAATGAACAGTAAATTTTACTTCCAAATTGTAGTAAGAGAAAGCAAATTATATCGCTTGATATTGGCTTGCATGTATATAAAATTCTGCTACACTATACACTTCATTTATAATAGGAAAAGAGAAAAAGAAAATGTTTTTTAAGAAGGTGTGAAAGGGTGAAATGTTTGGAGACTACTTCTAGCACCAGGGTAACCATTACAAGTTTTGATAGCACTTGAAATATTCCCCTAACCATGCTTTTATTTGTTGTTTATTATAATCTGTGTTCTTGATGGTAATTCTGGAAGACAGAACCAGAAGATGACATGCCTTCCCACTGCTCGATATAAATCTCCTCTGATACAAAATGAGTTGAGCTGCAGTGAACTTAAATGCTGATGCTGAAGACATCAGGCAACCTGCTGTTTAGTATCAGAAAGTTTTAACTTTGGCTTACTCCTGCATCTTCCTCGTTCCACTATGTTAAATGGGCACCTTACCATGACTAATGACAAAAAGCTGTTCCTATTTGCAAACAAGGAAGTTGTGTAATTAAAAAAAGTCACTTTTCATGCACAGTCAGTGTATGCAATGTAGTGCAGCTTCAGCCAGCTAATGAATAATCCCAGTCCTGCTTAAAGAAAGACGTAAAAATTATGAAATACTTTTGGCTATATGGATGTGACATTTTGTCTGTAGGAGAAGCAGTCAGTATTTTCTCAGGTTCTTAAGCTGTCTAATGTCAGAATGTACTCTATGTATAATATTGAATATTATATTGCATAATTATTTTCCTACAACTCATCCTTTCATAAATTAATTTTACTTTGAAAATAATGACCTTTTGTTTGTTGATAAGGTACCTGAGCTTCCTTCCCTTCTCCATTCCATGAACTTTTACGTAATGTACTGAAGTAAATGATAATTAGTCTTTCATTTAAGCTTGTCAGAGGATTAAATGGTCTAGTTCATTCTCTCAGTTTTACCCAATCAACAGAAGAAAATTTTGATGTCTTTATCTTCCTGTTTTTTGCTGAATAATTTTTTCTGTGAAACTTTGCAGGATTTAGGTGATTGTGGGAGGATACATGTGACGTGCTTCTTCAGTGGGGCAGGTGTAGCTCATTGATGGTTAGCTGCTTCAATTTCCTTCCACCTGTGGAATGAGTGGATCTAACCTGGGTCTGTCTCCCCAGTAACTCAGATAAAACGTTGACATCAGGCACTACATCTTGTGGGGAAGTTCAGGCCTCTTAATGGAGAAGGTGTGGAGGTGCTAAGGAAATGTGAGTTTCTGCTTTGTGTCCATGGGTTATTTTGCAGTTCTTGATTTGCACTTGTCATTTTCTTGTTTAGTTACACAAAGCAGGTATGGTCTGACCTTAGAAAAGATTGTCTGTTTACATGTTATTTTGACCTCTTTATCACCAAGATACTAACTTTGTAGTAAGACTGAAGTCATTATATCTTAAGTTCTCCATCCCCTCTTTCCCACATCTTATTTTTCAAACAGCTGTTTGAAAATCCCACTGTTGAGGGTCTATAGATCGATGTGGAATTGTGTGGTGGGCAGAACCCATCACGTGCTGATTGTTTGCTCAAAAGTAACATTCAATTCCACCTCTGTGTAGGATAAAAAGGGTACATCTCTTCCAAGAAAGAGATTCTTTAAAAGAAAGAATTCTGGGGCATGTTTCTTGATTCATTTGAAAGAACTAGTTCTGGGCTAAGCTAGTTACAAGACTGTCTTAATTATATTTCGATTATTCGTCTGATAGGGCACTAACTTTACAATAAAATTATGTCCTTGGTTTACATCGGGAGATAGACAAATGAAAATTTTTGGAAATATAATGGGAATCTCCAAGTCTGTTCTGACTTTCCTACTTTTCTTGGATTTTACATTAGTGAGTTGTATTTTCTGACCATTTTTTGATTATAGTTCTTTGAAGGTTGTTCTACATCCTGCATAGTTGTAATTTTAGCTAAGGTTTTCTGACGAGTTGGGTCCTAGCAAAAGTCTTCACTTGGGAAAAGAAGCTTTACCTCTTGCTTCTGATGTTAATAGCTGCTATTCTGAAGTATGATGGGAAGAGTAAGAGAAAGATGGTTCCTCAGTCAAAAGCTCAATAAAGCACCTTGTTTTGTGACTGACAATTTGTTGCAAAGAAGAATAGAAAGTATTTGCATGGTTTTTTTATGTTCTGCATATTAGTGTATTGCTGTCACGTTTTTTTTAAACAAGGATGAGTTTTATTGTTGAAATTATACACATTAAGTGTGTTGCATGTATAGAAAGTGTCTTTGGGTGTTAGCATCATAGTTTAAACAAATTACGGTTGTTACTGTGGTTTAAGAAGATAATTTGAGCAAATTGGTTTGTCTGGACCTTGCGGACCTGCTTTCAGCATGTGGGATAATGCAGTTCAGCTTCATGTTTTATTGGTGAAAGTACTGGAAACACTTTCAAGAAACTGCAGTGAGAATGTGATGAAGAACAACAAAAATATAAAGTAAAGAAAAAGGTCTGTGTAGTTTTCTAAATGCAGATGTGTTTTTCTAATCTATCTGCACAGATTAATAGATTGGATGGGTGGAAAGGAACTGCTGTCGTTTCTTGTCTCATGGTATCTGCAAAATGAAAAGTACAGAAAAGTTTTTGTTTTAATAAGTAATATTTCTGTTATTTCTTTCACAAAGTTCAGTATTAGTTGTTAATGTGTTAAGCTCTTTAAAAATAGTTTTCCTATGTTGAAATGGATGGATATGGCACATGAATATTCAGACGGTGGTATTTTCCTTCTATTTATAACCTTTCTTTGGTCGTTGGATCCTTGTTCTGTATTTATTTATTTATTTATTTGGGAGATGTTTGTAAAGAACACCCTCCAGAGATTGTTAACATTTGTCAGCTCTTGGAATGACAGCTGCAGTCACTATAGAAGACAAGTAATTTTCCTCCTGAAGAAAAGGGATGCTAATCTCCACCTACAGTAACATGTTTTGAGAAACATAATGCAGTAAGAAAATGTACCAATTACTTGGCTGAAAATTGCTTCCCTTCTGCAAGATAGACAATCATAACATTTTTGGACACTTTTTTTACTAGTTTTATAACATAACTCTCTCTTTTGCAAAGTAAAACTTCATGTTTTCAAGAACAGATGATTGTTCTATCAACTTACTGGAGCGACGTTGTACTGTGATATGGCATTTCAGATTTCAGTCCGGGTTATGACCATCATCCAGACTCTGTAACTAGAAAACAAATATGCTCTGCTTTATTAAGAGAATAAGTAATGAGCCAGTGCGGCACACATATGCTCCCATGCCTTTTAATTGTATAGCTATAAGGGTAGTTCTTAAATTATTGCCTGTGATGGGCAGCTTTCATTGGTGGGATGAGGGGTTTTTAGGTATTGTTTGGGCTACTAGAAGCCCATTACTGATTTCTATCTACAAGTAATGTAGGGATAGTAAGTGGAAAGTATATGTATGTGCATGCTGGTGTGTATATCTCAATATATTATTTGCATATACTCAGCCAAAAGAGTGAGGAAAATGGCAATTATATTAATGAATTTGGCTTAATTGCATATAATGAAATTTTTAATTTACTGCAACCTACTGAAACTATCATTGACCTAATAAAGATTATATCCTTCTGCTTGTATTGTTCCTATTTAAATCAGCAGGAGTGTATTAAAACAAACTGCTTAATTGTTGAGAAATTAGATTATTTGAGATGTGGAAGGAAAACAAAAACATGGCAATATAAAAATTGATTCTATTGAATATGCAGTTAGACAACACTATCTTTTTAAGATGTTTTGTGCCACAGGCTTATGACACTAGCAAATGAGTCATATCAAGTCACTTTACTTGGAAAGATTTCCAACATTTCAGCTGGAAGCCATTCACAGTCATGTATTCTAAAAATACAGAACTCTGTGGGTTTTATCCCCAACCTCATGGGCCTCCTAAGGGGTAGAAAGATGTAAGTAGTCTAAAGGGGCAAGGGGGTGTAAAGGAGAGAAAAGGTTTAATCACAGTTAATTCTGAAGACCTGTTCTGTGATTAACAGGCCATTAACCTATGCTGATGAGTAGTTTCTTCCCAGGGCAATTTTTGTTGTGGGACTAACTGTAGACAGGATAGCTGGAGTTGTGCCTGGTCCCTTTCTGTACTGAACTTCCTCTCATTCCACCACTGTGCTTTCCTGGTGCTTAGTCCCACCTGAGCTCCTTCCTGGGCTGCTGTTACTTTGTTAGCCTTGTCCCCTCACCACCTGTGGGACCCCACTTGGTTAGCAGCATGTCTGCTAGCTGCTGTTGCCCTCCCTGAGGGAACTGACAAAAGGAACTGCAGAGGTGGAAGGAGATGGGAAAAGTTTCTGCTGAAGTTACTCCTGTGCAGACTTGCAGGAACAACAGGCTCCTGGTAGGACATAATTGAAGCAATTAGGAAAAAAGTCATGCTAGCATAAAGGCTGGAACATCTGTTTAATGGCTTAGAAGAAGTTTAATGTTTGACTTCACTAATGGCACTGAAACTTTTTATCATTAATGTTCACTAAAGAATGACTCACTCTCTGCTGTATAATGACTTTTTTGAGAAGGAGTTTTCCAGCTAGAGCTCTGCAACTGTTGCTTTTGAAGTCATAATGCTCCTGGAGAATTCCAGCAGGACAAAGCCTATTTTGGGGTATTTTGTTATGCATAATTTTGGGCACCTGACTGATCCAGTTCTATTTCTTGCTCTTGGCCCTGGTTATTGCCTGTGTTGGTACCCTGTGCTAGTGCATAACTCCATAAGAACTGAAACATATCAAACTCTAAAGAGAAGTTTTATTTCAATTCTCTTGTACTTGCTTTATACATAGGGAAATACACAGCTGAAATAAAGGCTTTGTGTAAGGAGGATTGCTGTATTAACTGTAAGCCTGGCAATCCAATTAACTGTTTAACAATTTGAATATTTTTTTCCAGAAACATTCTTGCTTTTTTTCCCTCTTAGCAAAATTCATCATCCCTCTGTTACTTTTAAGCTGGCTGTATCTTTGGAAAAGTAATAAAAGCTTATTTCCTTTGTAACCTGGTTTGTATACTCATGGCTGTCACATTAATGTGGTGTTAGTATTAGATTTTAATAAAAGGCTACATAGCAAGAAGAAAGAGGCTTGCTGCTAGTATAGAATATTCCATATAATTTAGTTTTTTATTTTTAATATTTATGGTTTTGGTATATTATGAATGATATTGGACTTTGCCAAACATATTTTATAAAACCCCAAATGCAGTAGTTACTTGGAGGCAATACGAAGACTGAAAAAAGTGGAAAGGGTAGAAATCTTCAAAAAGCTTATCTTTTTACCAGGATTTGGGATTCAAGGAAAGGGAGTGTTAACAGTGAAGTTACATTGCTTACTGGCAATTGCATTTCCCATTTTAAGTACTGCTAAAATCTTGTGTATTTTGGAGATTTAACATAAAATGTCATTTGAGAATGTATTTTGGTGGTGTGCATGTTAGAATTCTCCTGGAAGGTTTATATAGGGCGTACTTGTATAATTAATTACCACCACAGGCATGCAGCTCCCTTCTCTTTGTTCCTAAGTCAAATGGGGTAGAGGCCATCTGATGGCCTTCCACTTCTTGGTAAATAAATGAAATGGTTCAGGTTGCTTCCTACCTATGGGGCTAAGGTTTGGCTGGTCGCATGTTTAAGATGACAGCTACATCTTTTCGGGTGAGGCAATAATAAGAAAGAATATGGCTGAAATGGTGCACTTTAAACAAACAACCTATTCACCTATGCCCTGCTCTTGCAGGAGAGAAGGATCTGGCTATTTGTAATTCTAAAAGTTACTGTCATTGCCTTATTTGGTATCCATCATGTAAGCTGTCATGCTTTCCCGCCCCCCCCCCAAATTACAGTTTTAATGAAAACAATGGGGAACTGTTCGTCCCTTCCCAAAGAATTATTAAAATCAGTATCTTCATGTGTAAACTTTAATTTAGTCTCTGCTGTTGGGGAGGATAGGAAGGAAGGGAAATATAAGAAGAAATTCAGTTTTCTATTGAATTTCCTGTGTCTATCAGCTAACAAATCTTAAATCCTGCCAGTACTGGATGTTCAAAGATGATATGGCTTCTGAAAATACATGTTTTTAACAGTGCTTGTTATACTGGCCACCCCAGATTCCACTGAAGCAAGTTGGTCTTGCGTATCACACAGCACCTCTGGAAATTAAGATAAAGACAACAGCTGAACTTTGACCTTGTGTAGAGTTACGGGCTTGTGATACCCTGAGACAGGAGACCACAATCGATGCAGAGGCTTCTTTCCTACTCTTTAAGCTGGACTCTTTTATTATTTTTTTTTTAAACACTTTTTCTAAGGGGACAGCAATCTAGTACAAGTTCACAGAAGGATGAGCTTGGACATGCACTACAGATATACAACAGCTGACAGGTGAGAACAATGACTACTGCTATGAATTCCCAACAATTTAGTTCATTACTAAGAAAATTAAATAGAGATCTGTGTGTACATGTCCACATGCATACTCTCACGCTTTACAGTTAGTGTGTCTTTTGCGGATACTTGTAAAATGTATATGTGCTTTTTCTGTTAGAAAAATGTTTCTTTGATATCTCTTACTGCTTACAAGTTCTTATCACTGTCTGTATATATATTGGTTTCAGATCTTGGGAGAATTTGTTGTAATTTATTCTGCAAATGTAGTGTAGGTAAATAACTCTAAGTCATAATTAAATACAGCTGTAATAAGATCTATGGTTTTCTAAAAGTCAATAGTAACAGTAAAGTCTAGGGCTATGACACCTTTTTTTTTGGGCAGATTTAAATAATTTGAGCACAATTTCTTAGAATCTGGCTCTTGGAAGTGTCAAGGTTAAACTGCAGCAAAACAACAAAACTCAACTCTTCTTTCCTTTTTTTCTAGCAGCAAGAATAGGAGACGGTTTAGTTTTTCCAACAAACTTTCATAGGACTTAAATCAAAATACAACTAGTGATATTCTTCAGAGATTTACTTTAGAATTTTATTTTGAATTTTGGAGGTCTCAATACTGCTTGCAAAACGACTGCTGCTGATCTGTTCCACTTTCAGCGGGAAATACTTCTGTCCACTTAGGTTTGAGAGAGCACAATAAATGTAATTTGTTTGCCTGGGAGCCTTAAAAGAGAAGTGGAGTTCTTGCGTGTTGGGGAGGTGAGGCAGGATGAAAGTGTCATAGATAAGGTTTGTGTGTGTCCTTTCTTAGAATTGACAACCTCCTTTGGTTTATCAGAAGCAGGTCCTGCTGCATGGGGGGGACTCTGCTATTACAGACAAGAGTTACACGTGCATTGTGCAGGTGGTCTTTTTGCTTCTGGCATTGCTACTGTGAAAATCTGGTTTGGTTGGTGAGCAAGAACGATGTTGGTTATGGATTACTTTGAGCTAGTGGCTGTCTGAGTGAGAATGCAACTTTCATCTCTTCTGGAAAACTTTGTTAGAGTCCGTGAAGTGTTGTAAAAATGGCATAATGATGTTAAAGAAGTATATATCATTGGTAACCTCAGGATATCTTGATACTTAGTTCATGATTGATGGGATCATGGGGGAAAGGAGGGGGAAAAAGCAGCAGTCTGCTGCTCATCTTAAATTTCTAAATGCCCTGCAAGATGTGCAAGAAATAAAGAGGAAGACCTGCAATCCTTATTAGGTAGTCTAGGTTGCTACCTATGCTATAACAAATTACTTGAAGTGATTCAGAGGCTTGAATATTTATATTGCCTTATTAATAGGAGTGACATTGCTTAATCAAGGTTGTACATGCTTGCTCTGAGGGCCAGACTGCAGTTGAATTTGAGTGTGGAAGTCTACAGGTAATGATTAAAAGGGAAGAAAGGCATTTAACGGTGAACTTCCCTTGTGGCTAGCATGATTATTGTAAATGACAGAGAGGTAGGAAGATGTCTGTTGTATTGGCTGATCCTGATGAATGTCATCCTTAAGCATTTAGGGAAATGAGCGAAATATTAATGTTCAAGAAAAGATTGAGGGAGGGTGAATTTTCAGAAAGATGGAAAAAGGTAAGAATGGAAGTAAAAGAAGAGAATCGGGGAATTGCAGACAACTTACCTAACAAATTCAAGAAAAGTGCTGGAGGTCCAAACCTTTGGCAAATACTTTGCAAGAAAATAATACAAGGTGTCTTGAGAGCAACTCTTGTCAAACCAGTCTAACTTTATGAAAGTGGCAGGCCTTGTAGATGTCAGAGAAGCTGTCAATGAGATGCATCTTGCCTTGAACATCTGGAGACTTCCTTTGCATTCTGCACTTATAAGCAAGCAAAAGAAATAAGTGGTAGATGAAACAGCTGCAAGCTGAATCAACTAGTAGTTAGAAGACTGTGTAGACTAATTGTGTTAAGCAGTTGCTACTGAATAGGGAGTTGAATGTGTTTTTGGAGGATTTTGTTTGGGTCTGCTTAGAATACTTGCTTACTTTTCAGGTGATCGAGAGGAGGAAACAGCACGAAGAACTTTGGAGGACAGGATTAGGGTAAACATGCTGGAGCAATGGTCTATGAAAAGTTGGGTGAAACTTCATAAGAACTATTGTAGTGTGCTATACTTTGGGATAATTAATTGCACAATACAAGGTGGAGGAATGCCTGCTTAGACAACACTCAAGAAAAGACTATTTTATGCTACTCTAAGTGTGAGTTGACACTGTTCTGGCAAAAAAATAAACAGAACTAGATTGTCATGTATAATAGGATGTTGGCTGAAGTGATGTATCAAGTTTAGGGCACTGAATTTCAAGAAAGCTGGGATAAACAGCAGTATCACAAAAGTATGAATAATAGAGGGGAAAAGGGAGCGGTTACAAGGCCTGTTGAGACTAGGAGACGTGATTTAATTGCAGTGAGAAAGATTCAGGTCAGATGTTAGGAAAGGACTTCTGTGAAAGTGAGGGAGGGAAGTAACCTTATCTATGGCATGGGGAGGGCTGTGGGGGGCCCTGCTACTGGAAGTCTTTGGAGAAGTTATGTGGATGTCTGTAGCAGAAGCAATTGATCCTAGCAGGAAAAGCGGTTGGATTATGTGACCTTTTGAGACCTTCTTGTCTCAATGTGTTGCCTTGTTTTCTGGAAAGTTTTCTTTAATTTAAAAAAAGTGCAAAATAAATATCTGAGTCAACCAAAAAATGTTAGAGCAGTATTCCTCGGTAATATCTAGTGTGGCCTTTCTAGTATGAGGTTGCTTCTGGGATTTCTCACTCATCTGTTTACCAATTACTGTCATTATCTGGATTGTTTTTTCCTAGGGAAAAACAAAAACAAAAATCCACCTGAAGTCATGAAGTTTCTTAAGGCAAGAAAAATGTCAAAAGTGTCATTCATTTGGGAAATTTAATTGCCGATTCCTTTTCTTGGTCTTCCCTGCAGTGTGTCATAGAGTGTTTTACTCTAGACTTTCAGAAAATAGTGTGAAATAACAAAGTATACAAGGTGTCAGTTTTACATTATCTCTATTGTTAACTGCCTATTCTGTTTATAGGGACTTGCTGTAGCATAGCATAGTCCAAATATTTTATTATGCAGGAAGCAGTACTTGAGCTCATTTACATGACAGGGAACGTTTTTTAAAAATCTTTTAACTTGAGTTACTGTCAAGGCAGCAAAGCATATCACTGGTAATGTTATTGTTGTTATCTAGATAAATATTGCAGATTCTGTTTATTTATTTATTTTGACTAGCCCTATACTGTTGGGATGTATATCACTAGGCTTAAGAAAACTTTTTGGGTATTTTTATATTGATATTCTTCCTTTGTCTGCTTTTTTCAAATGGATATGCATTAGGGGACAAAAGCTGTAAGTTTTAAAAAATGTTAGATGGCACACAGCAGTGACATGAGCATTTTTCTGTAAAACGCATCCTTTTATCTAATTTGTTGCCTGCCTGATTAAGGAAATGAGGCATATGCCATTACTCCATCTCTATCTGTACTCTAATAGCTTATAGAATTTTTGGCCAATTTAAAGCAAAATCTTAAAGTGGCTGAGGTCTTAGAGGTTGTAGGAAAATTGGTGTTGACATGGAGTGGAGACCCATATTAATGTCCTCATTGTGAAGAAGGAAGGGACGGTTCTGCTCTCATCACTTATTTTCAGTATATATTGTTAGAGGTAGCTAGGTACATCACTGTTTTGGAAAGAGGTAAGAGTACTGTGTTGAGGAATCTAGGAATAAACTTTGATATATAGTGGCATGGCTCTGGGGATGTTGGGAGGATATGGGCTATTAGAATGACAGGTGTTAGGAATGTGAAGGAAAACGGGATTGTGATGGACATGGGAGATGTCAGACTAATTAGTTAAGCTGCTCAAAGAACAGTAAATTTAAAGTCCTCTACTTGTTCTTCTGTTACGGAAATTGTTCCTTCTGTTGGCTGAATTTCAGCCGCAGATGACCAGATGCTGATAGCAAATTAATCCAAAAGACTACGGTAATGTTTTATGAGCTTCTGATTATGCTTTGGTTGTACTATATTATGAAAGTGTCTTCAGTACAGAAAATTTCATGCCCTGCGTTCCATTTCCCTTCTGAAATTATTTCAGGCCACTATGATACTTCTGTGGTTGCATTTTCCATTTCTTGTAACCCTAGCCTTTCCTTTAAGAAATGTTAGTAATCACTCACTTTTCCATAACAAGCACTGAAGAACACCTGGGGAAAAAAGTAAGTTACAGCATATGTATTCAATCACAACACTTATAGAAAAGTCCAGCCTCACAAATCCACAGGCAAAATTAAAACTGGAAATAAGGCATAACATGTTGTTATATATAACCAGCACATAGCATTAGGCAGATTGCACATCTGATCTCACTGGCTAGCAACCTTTGTATTACAGCAATTTATATTCCTAAGAATATTCTGTGTGAAAATAACTATTCCTACAAAAATTACTTGGAGGAGGGAAGAGGTCTTGGGTGAAAGAGGAGATCTGACATACGATATATTTTGTATTTGCACACTGCTTCTTTCTAGACATTAAATATCAGCTGAGATATTTTAAAAATAGTAACAACTGATCAACATTTGAAGGAGTACCTAAGATATTTTATACATCAGTATGTGAAGTGTTTAAACTTCTTTATTTCATATATCATTAACTGAACTTTGTCACAATAATTTCCTCATCTTTCTCCAAGACTGCAATATTTTTACCCATTTACCAGATGGAGGAACAGATATGGACATGTCAACTTCTATAGCCAGGATAATGGATTGTTACCTGCTCCTGCTCTGAAACTCATCTGAATTTCAAGTGTTTTTTATAGCTGTGTGCAGAAGTGTTTTGGGGAAGAATTGAGCAAATGCTTATCAACTAGCTTAGTCTGAAACTGAAGAAATCTAAGCATACAGAAACTTATTTTTTTCCTCTCCTAATTAGAAGTTTTTAAGAATAAAAGACAGGGAACAAGACTAATATCTCAGAATGCCACTGTAACAAAACTGTGAACAACAACTCATCTGGAAAGTGTTGAATCCTCTGAATAATGGCAGATAATCATCAAATCTTTTGTTTGAGAAAGCTCTGAAGATGTACAGGGCTAGAGATCTGACCTTCATTCCACAGGAAGATCTCCATTCTGTCCACCAGTTAGTGTGAATTACTCTCCATATGCTGTGACTAACTCTCAGGTGTTCTCAAGGTGAATTGTGTTATCCTTGCTCTTCATAGAGCAAACTATCATAAAAGCAACTTTCCTGCAAAATATGTAATTTTTACTTACGCTAACATGAAATGAAGTCAAGGACCTAAATCCCCTATTTAAAATATGTGTTTTCTAAAACTCAGGACCATGAATAAGATTATCAGCTGTCAAGATGATGAGCACCCATAAATCCTTGAGTCTTGGGTAACACAAACTCACATTACCGCCTTTTCACAATGCAGCTCAATACTTTGGTAACTCTAAAATATATCACTTGCACTGGCACAATAGCAGATAATATAGGTGATCAGTCATTCACATACTGAAGGTAATTCATGGTAATTTTTCATATTAGTTAGGAATCTCATGCAATATGATAGGATACTTTGCATTCAACTTTCCCAATTGCCACTGTAAAACTTCATGGTAAAATTGAAATTAGTGAAATAAATGAAGCTTCATCTTTTATTCTACTGCTGATCATGCTGATACTACCATCAGGTTAATTGAATTGTATAGCCACAGAAGTAAAACACTAGATAAAAATTATAATTTTTATGCTGGCAGGATATGCCCTCTGTTTACCTCCTTTTCAAAAGATCTATTTAAATCTGTTTCCTGTGGCCATCATTCAGAGTTGCTGAGAGCAAGACTCCTCAAAGAATATGAAATGCTAGTAATTCAGTCATATCAGAAGTCTGATTCATTGAACTCTGCCAGCTTCAAGAGACAGTATGATGTAATGGTGTTTGGGGTTTTTTTCTTATTTCTCTGTTTTCTAGTGTGAACCACTAGAAACTTAGCTAGTTTCTCTCGTGCTTCTTTTGGTTTTGTCACTTCTAGAAGAAATTGTTTCTACAAAGTGCTTATAGTGGGTCTGTGCTTTGAATTTTTTCCTGGAAAAGCCATTCTTTCTGAGTATTGAGGAGCCACAGGAAGCACCTAAGCTTCAGTGGTATGAATATCCATCCTCGCTAAAAACCAGACAAAACTTTAAGTTTTTCAAGATGGGATTGTTACACAAATTGTGTGTTTTGCCTTTTTATTGTGTGTGTGATTGTTGTTACTACCTCAATATGAGGGTAGTATCTGTGCAGTAGTACTACAGTATCAACTTGATGCAAGGAGTAGAAGTACTGTTAATTATTTCCTGTGATACTATATTGAGAAACACTCATAATCACATGTAGCTGAATGAGGTTCTTTTGCAGACGGTGCAAATTGCAGGCAGGAGTTGATGCGAAAAGCATTGGTGGAGAGAGATGTGGGAAATGTTGGCAAAGTTACTGCTCAGGTTTAGTTGCCTTGACAGACCTGTGATAAATACTGTGGTGGTTGTTGCAGTCTCAGTCAAAACCTAGTAATTAAGACCATGAGTAGTCCTTAATGAATTATTGTTAATGCTTTGACTAGCTGATAATTCAGTATTAAACTAGAAGAACCTGTCATTATCTCTGATTAAAAAACCCGAAAAAGCTCTTACATGGAGGGGAAACTTAAAGTCAACAACAAAATAAATCATTGGAAAGAGCATTCTTCAATTCACCAATATGTTATATTCAGGGAATTTATTATGTGAGCAGCAACAATTTTATATAAAGTCCCCGAGGAACCATGATTGTTGAGGAGGCCTCAGCTTCATTTCCAGTTGTAAGCAAAACTAGCGAGCAAATCCATTTTGGGCAGATAACAAGAAGCCCAAAGTAAAATGATATATGACCCATGATAGTCACGTAAAACTGCAGAATAAATCTGACCTGTCAGTAGGGAAATATAGGTGAATCCAAAAGAATAGATCATGTAGCAAGTTGATACCATCGTCATGAGCACAACCCTGTCTTTAGGCACCCTGCCTGGTGTGCAACTTGAATAGATCATTCCGTCTCATTTTGAGTAAACTTACAGCAAGCCTGAAGGCTGTTTGCACTGTGTGAAGATCTAAGTGTTCTTTAGCATTGTCTGGTTTTACTACATTTCAGGCTGTTGGCCTGACCTTTAATCCTCTGTTGGCCTTACAGCAAGCCTGAAGGCTGTTTGCACTGTGTGAAGATCTAAGTGTTCTTTAGCATTGTCTGGTTTTACAACATTTCAGGCTGTTGGCCTGTCATCCAGCATTTGAAATACCTGAATTCTTGGTTCAGATTTATATGGGGTGTTCACTTTGATCCTAGATCAAAGATGTAAACACAAAACTGTTTTAATTAATGTTGTGATGTACTTCAGAGTTGGTTGGTAGAGTTTTCCAGCTTGCCTGATTCTGACAGATTGTAGAAGCAAAGTCTTGAAAGTGAATGCTCTTTTCCTATCTTTCCCCAGACTGCTGTTTACAAGTGCTGAAAATTGTTCATGTTTTCAGTATGTGAAATGCAGCTCCCTCTGAACATATCCTAGGGGATGGAACTGGGAAAGGCTATCTTACTTAATGTCTAATTAAAGTCTTGTAGTTTTTTTTTAAAGCTCTGCCTTTTGCTGCAGTGGAAAACTTCCAACATTTCAGAATTCTGAAGTTTGCAAGCAAAATTTGAGCAAGCTTCTAGGAGCCTGACTTGAGGGACCAGGCCTCCATAAAGTTTGGTCCTTTTCAAATTTCCACCCCACCCTGTTTCTTATATGAATGAAATGTATAAACAGCTTGGATGTTGTGTGGGGTACTTGTGTGTTGGTGTTTTTTTTGTTTGGTTTGGGTTGGTGGGTTTTTTTTTGTTTGTTTGCTGTTGCTGGGTTGGTTTTGGTTTTTTTTGGTGTGTGTAGTATGCTGGGTCTTTGGGTTTTCCTCATTTTGTCCTTGCCCAAGAGTCCTGCTTCTTCTGAAACGGAATAGTATGTTCTTTGGCATACAGCTTTTGTTTGTGTGAGAAACTTTCATGCCAGTTGTCTTCCTTAGAAAAAAGAGTGATGACTTTCCAGAAATAAGGTGTCCTGCCTGGAATACTAGGGACAACACATTAACGTCAACCTCTGTCTATTATGTGAATGCTGCTAAGTCATCAAATCAATGACTTCTGCAAGTGTGGTACTGAATGGGTGTTGCCAGCACAAGGGAGGCTCAGTATCCTATCTCAGGAACTGAGAGGTTGTTACTCCTATAAATGTGAGGTGTTTGTAGCTGTGGAACTGATAGGAGATTGTGGGCTTGGTTTGTATTTATCAGCTTCCAGTGCACTCTGTTGGAATCATATTTCATGTGCTTTGGACTGGGCAGTGCATGCTTCCAGAGCTAGGCTGGGTGGGTCCATTATGTGGTTTCAGGACTGTGTGCTTTATTCAATCCAGCTTAACGGTCGTTAAGTATGGGGCTGGTCATATCACCCTGTCTTCCTTTCCTGTCCTGCCACAGTTGCAACCAGCTCAAATGAAATCAGTGTTACTGCTCCGCTTGTGAAGGATGAAGCTCCTTGAAGAAATTGAATTAAAAACAATAGGAAGACAAACTAAGTCTCCCCTTTGATACTGTTTCACCAAAGGAGCAGTAAAAGTCAGTGGGAGTTTACCTTAGGACATTGGTTCAAAGCTCTTCTCTTCAAATGTAATATGTAATGCTCAGGTCTGTAGGAGAGAACCACCACCTGCATGGTGGTGTTTTTTTGTAGGGGTAGAGACTCTATAGCTAAGTGTTTATTTGTTTGGATCATGTTGTGTTTGTCAGTTACTGTGTAAAACAGAACGTAGAACACTGAGCATTAGGGCAGAATTTTTCATTAACTGTCTTAAGTCCAGTGAATCTCCCTCTCGTTCCTGACTGTGGGAAAGAAATATAAGATCAGTGTGCTTTCAGTGATGATGTTAGAAATATTTTGGAATTTAGGTGAGGAAGAACTGAAGCTCATTCTGGCTTAGCTCTATGTTTATTTCTTCTAGATTTGATTTTTCTGCTTTGTCTTCTGTAGCAAAATGAATCTTTAAGCTTTCCACCTGTTCTTCTCTCTTCAACACCTTCATGAACCTCCTCTCACCTTCTGGGTATTTTCTTGGTAATACACGTTTTTGGAAGTTTTACTTTTGAAATGGGATCACAGGTTTGGGTGTATTGACAGAGCACAGAATTAAAAAACCTACAGTGGCTAGACTTTGTGTTTCACATTATGCAAGCAGTTCACAAAGATCACCAGTTAGCTAAAGAAACTGTAAGGTCTTCCTCTAAGAGATTAAAAGGTTACTTGAAAATGTTCATATGGTTAAGAATTTTAAATCGTTGCAGCTTCCTAGTCACAAATGATAATGGAAACAGGAGTCAGGATTGATCAGTGGATTTCCATGCTCCTCTGCACCTCAACTGTTTTTAGTTCTAGCCTAACACATTTGAAGATCCCTTTGAAGTTATGGTTTTAAGGTGCATCTCTTTCCACTAGGTAACTTTTGGATCAGGCCATGGCATGCAAAGATAAGCTATAAGCAGGGGTTGCTAAACTTTTGTAGTTGGTAGCTTTTTTTCTGCCTATTTGAATGTTTATGGCACTGTCTCAAAATATTAGGTGGTTATTCTTTCTCTATAAACAAGTTGGTAGATGCAACTTTATAATATTCTTCCTTATGTATGTAATAACATATATAAAAATGTGCATTCAGAAAAAAACATACTTGAATTTTAATTAAATTCAAAGGTTTCTGTCTTTTCCTTAATAGTACTTCTTGTTAATGAGATAGATGAGCCTGCTTGGAGTCACAAATCTGTTTAGGAACAGTGGGAAGTTTTAGACATAAGTAGTTCATTCTCAGTACTCAGCAGGTTACTGCACTTGTTTTTAACAACAGCTTTTCCAGAAAATCCTGCTTGGTGCAGATATGAAGTAGAAAAAGAAGCATTGTTGGAACACATGGTTAAAGGGTACTGTACATCCTTATCTCACTGCATAACCAAACCACCTGTAGTTGTTGTCTGCCTGTAATTTCAGTAATTCATCACAAGAGCAACAATGTATCTTGTATACTTTGTAGCTCTGTGGGTTTTGTTGATCTGTTCTTCAACTGTATGAACATAAATTCACATCCTTCTCATGTGAAGATCATCCTCAGGGAAGAATGTTTCACACATGATCTTAAGTTTGAACAGCTGTCTGGAAAACTTTTGACTAAACTGCATGGGTGCTAATGTCTTTTAGAACTGTCAGGTCATTTGCAGATTCAAGTGAGCATTGTATTAACATGTGCTAGACTCACATTGTCCAAGGTACCCGTTGTGACTGTAAGAGCGAGGGGGAGTGAGCAGCCTGGCTTGAGCATGGTAGGTTTGTTGCTCTCCAGCATGTGCAACTGTTCTTGCTGATCTAGGGAGAAGGGCTTTAATCGTGGTTTACCAGGAAATGGAGTCCAAAGCCCAAGATGAAGTTGAGAAATGAGGGCCAGAAAAGTACTTAAACGGCAGAATTGTAAGTGAGCCTTACACACTTTCCCCAGTGGCCCATCTCAAGTACCTGTACAGAAACACATAGTGCATAGGAAGCAAAAAGGAGGAATAAGAAGACTGTGTACCGTTGCAATACCTTTTTGGGGTCACAGAAATATGGTGTGGGATAAGTCACACAAATGGTGTTCTGCAGTGGATGAATACAGACTCTTTTGGAAGCACCAGCTGGTTAGATGGAAGAAAGGCTTGTGTTTCACACCACATTGTGGATTGAATTTGCAGAGCCAGATTTGCTTTGGAGGGAATAACAGGCTGATCAAGATGAAAGTCCAACATGAATGGTTCTCAGTGAGCATCTACTGCAGACTGCCTGAGAAAAAGATTTGTATGAAGCCTTCTTTAGAGTACTGAAGAAAGCTTGACTGAAAACACTGGCTTTTTTTGCAAGTAACTTTGACCTGTCAACATCCTTTGGAAGGGTGACATGGTGCGGCACAAGTAATTGAGATCTCTGGAATGTGTCGAAGGTGTTTTTCAATGCAAGTTCTGGCCCCATCAATTGAAGGGGGTGGTCTGTTGGATTGGCTGCTCATGAGTAAAGAGGACCTGGTGAAGAGTGTGAAGGTCTGTGGTAGTACCAGCTACACAACCATGGGTTGATGGAATTTAAGATCATGAGCAAGGTGAATAGCAAGATTAGAACCCTAGGCTCTTCAGGAGAGGTGACATGACCTTCCATAAAATCATGGTGGCTAAACTGATGAAAGACTCTGGTTAGGCAGACTATAATGTAGGTTGAAAACTGACATGACTCCTGGGACCAAAGAATTAGGGTCAGTGGTATGAAGTCCATATGGTCACCAGTTACTGGCAACCTAGTAGTTCCAAAGGGCTCAGTGATGGAGCCAGTGCCATTTAACATCTTCATAACAAGCTGTATGTTTCCATGACATGCAGTCTCAGTAAGTTTGCCCTATGTTACTCTTTTGAAAGGATATAGTCAATCTGCTGGAGCACAGCACTGCTATCCAGAGTGCTCTCAACAGAATGAAGAAATGGCTCAGAGGGACCTTGCCTTCAGCAAAGGCAAATGCAAATTCCTGCAGTTAGGAAGGAACAACCCCACGCAACACTACACACTCAGGACTGCCTGGCTAGGAAGCAACTTTGCAGAACACCAAGACCAAAAGGGAGCTGAAGCATAAGAAACTGAGGGTTGGATTGGCTGTCTAGAGATCAGAAGACTGCAAGGGGAAGTCTGAGGGGTAACTCTAGTTCCTGTATTCCACTACCTAAAGGAAGGTTATGGAGAAGATGGAGCAAGACTCTTGGAAGTGCTTATTAAAAGGAAAAGAGGCAACAGCCAAAAGCTGCAGCAAGGGAAGCTTGATCAGGAAAAAAAATTATGGTGGTCAACATTGGAAAAGGCTGCTAGATTGATACCTGCACTCTGAAGAAGTTAAAATCTCAGTAAGTTGATCTAACATTACAGCTGGCCCTTCTAGGAGTGAGGAGGTTAGACAAGAGATGTGGTAATTTCAGACTGTTGATGACCTATAGTAGGTGCTTAGAGCAGAGTGAATATACACTTGCCTGTGTTTATATGTCTCCAGGACAGTCTCTTAGCCCTCTGTGATTTGCAGATCTTGGTTGTTGTGTGCTAGAGGAGAAGGAGTCTTTATAATACAATTTCATAAAAGTGCTCTACACAGATACTTGCTTCTTGGAGTTCTTAATACTTTGTCAACATCTATAAATTTAGCATATCTAAAGGCATGGATAAAATTTAGGACTGACATTTTCACAGACACATAATTCCTTTTAAAAATTGAAATCTGTTAAAGAAATTGAGAACGTCATTTGTTAATCAGCATTGTGTTGTCACTCTCCATATTTATTATGAAACACATTTTTATAACCATGAAATAAATGAGTAAATGAATAAATAAAAAAGAACTTGGCTGTGGATGAGTAATCAAAGCAATTCAGCCAGCTGATCCATACCAGATGTCAGCATGTTTTTATTTTAAACCATGATTAAGACGTTTTGAAATTTATCTTTACTTTTCAGATACTCTGCGTGAATATTTCTACTTGTACTGATTCTGCTTCTTTTGCCAGTCTTACAAAAATTGTAAGAGGAACATAGAGGACTTCCATTTCTTTTGTGCTAACCTATTAACATGTACTGGGAGTGGGTGCAACCAGGGCTAGTGTTGAATCTGAGTTAAAGGACACCATTGTCAGCCAATTTATTGCTTATTCCTGCATTGCTTAAAGACCTACGGCTTTCTGACATTGGATAATAGGCACCCAAAAGTAATGATGACACCCGCTTCCAGAAGACCTTCTGCTTCAGAAGGTTTTGCAGGCAGAGTCTGCATTTTGTAGGTATGTGAGTTGCTGTAGTGTGTGCCTGTATGTCCAAAGACAATCATTAAATAAGCAGTACACTGCAAGTGAGGACCTGCATAGAAAGACACTTTTCTTTTAGCTCTACTCTTTTATTCTACATTAATATTTGTAGTATGAAAAAAAAAAAATTCAGTAGCCCTCCAAATTGTTTGTGTGTGACTATCTTGTGCCTTCATTTGTTACTTGGGCAGGTTTGAAAACAGGATAAGGTAGAGACTTTACTTTCACTGTTGCCTATGCTAAAATAGGCTGAACAAGACATGCTTTTATGCAGAATTTTTCTTTTTGTAAATCCTGTTAGCTGATAAACTGGGAACAATAACACAGTTGCAGTGTTTTTCCTGGGAATGCAGTGATTCCTGCTCTATCTCAAAGCACTTCAGGCATACACAGTGCTCTGAGGGCAAAAATGACAGGTCTTGTGCCAAAGCGTGCAAGTTGCTAAGCGCGCTTTGGGTGTTCTAACTCTGGTGATCACAGATGCCCATCTGTGAGGTGCTTACTGCACTGTTAATACTACTGAGGGCTTCCAGGTCTCTGTGCCTGCCTGGGAACTCTGATAACTGCATCAGTGGAACATGGGAATGGGTGATAACAATACAAGTCCAGTGGCATTTAAGTGATGTCAAGTTTCCTTTGCACATCAAACAGGTGTATTTAGCATTTTCTTTTTTATCACCCACCCACCTCTACCGCTGGTCTGTGTACTTGGGGATCACACTCCCATATTAGTTAGTGTCTTTGATAATGCTGAGAAGATGATGCCGTTATCTCTTTGAAAGGGTGTGCCAGAAGTTTCTCCAGCCTGCTTTGTACTTCCCTCACAGTGCTGCAGGGGTTTTGGCTGCCTGGCTCGTGGCAGAAGGGTGCTTACAGACAGATGAAGTCATTGCTGAGGGATAACGGACCAAAAGAAGCAGTAGTTACAGGGGAGAGTTAAAGATGGTTGTTAAGGGCTAATAGCTCCTTGTGGGTGTTTGTGGAGTGTTGCACCACAGCTTATTTGATACAGAAGACCTCAATTATGAATAAAATTGGGAAATTGATTTTTTTTTTAAATAAAAAATATCAAGGTATTTCCATCATTACTAAACATTACAACTTGAAGCAGATCTTTACAACATGCAGTAAAGCTTGGTGGAAAATGTTTGAAATGTCATGGAGGTGAGATTAATAGGAACTCTGACAAAATTTTAAAATAGAGTTAATGAAAGTGAAGGTGGTGAAGACTGGTCTTGGAGAACTCAAACTTTCCCTTTTGTTTACATATCATTATTTAAATTTAATGATTAGTGCTAAATAAGGCCTGACTTGAAAATCCTATCTACCTTCCATCTTACACCCCCCAAAAAAAAAAAAAATCACTTCCCAGAAGATACAGGCTCTTGGTCTGCTGATGTCAAGCACCAAGACCTCACTCCTAGGGAGCACATATTCACTCTGCCTTAGCTGGAAAAAGTGGGCATTAATGGGTAACATTTTGCAGGTGTCCCCTGTTTCTTTCTGGTTTAACAATAAACATTATTGCTTCATAAATATAAGTATTTTAGAGTACAATAGTGAAATATATTTCTATTTCTTCATAATTTGTACGTGCTGGCACCTGTAGCTGTACTGGGGAATTATTCAAGCACCATGGTACCTTCAGATTGTATTTCCTCTTGTAAGTGCTTGTGCATGGGCTTCCTACCTTGACATCCTTTTGGTCCACAACTGGAATACAGAATACTTGAAAATTTTTCTTGTCAATTGGAGGTACCACAGCTGTATGAACTTTAGTTTGGGGTCAGGGTTTCCTAGCTGGTTACAACACTATATGTGCATTTTTAGTGTTGCATGAGTAATAATTGGCAGACTGTTCCAAAGTGAAACATCCCTATTGAGATAGTGTCTCCAGCTTTGTTCAGTGTGTTGTGTTGGTTAAGTGAATTTCCCTTTAACTGGTTATTAGTCCTAGCTACAATGCTAATTACATCTTGTTTTCAAGAGCAGATTTGTATATGTATGCTGACAACTTCTCTATGTAAAAAGAAGACTTTGCTTTAAATTTCTGTTTAGCTGTTCTGGATCTTGACATATGCTTTTAAGTAGCTAGAGATCAGTATTGCTGCTTCCAAAAAGTTTCAGTGAATATTTTTGGCATTCTGCATGCTTCTGAACAGGCACCTAAATTGGTGACTGAGGGTGGGCTGGCTTGTGCATGATTTCAAGTTAATTAGTCAGGTAGAGGCTGCAGTTCTTGTTTTTATTCAGAAGATATTTTTTACAAAGGATGAAAACATTTTTTTTTGAAGCAGCAGTCAAGGTGTAGATAGACTTTCTATATGTGTATATTTATATAAGGCAATTTGTGAACTACATGCAGCTTTCCCCACTCAAACTCACCATGTCTTGTTGTGTTAGACATGAAGCCTTGCAATCCAAATATCCTCTTCTGAAATCCTTGGTACAGAACTATACTGAGAAGTAAATATTTGTTTTTGTGATACCTTGCAAAACTAATCTTGTACACAGAAATTAGCTAAACATTAAGTTTTCAATAGCTTCTTTAACAAAAGCTTTTTCGCTTGAACGGTTTGTTGAATTTTGTAGAGTTCTGCAATAAAAATATCCACTGCATTTTCTTAATTGATTATGGAAATTGAGTACAACTTAATGTTACGTTTGAAAGAAAACACATCTAGAAGCAACAGCTCACCCCAAGCAGTGGTCTGATGGAAACCAAACATTTTGAAAACAACTTAGTGTTATGGAAAGAGAAATTACGCTCAGCATAGTTCCTTTTGCCATGTTGACTGGCATCTGCTCTGTGGGGAGCAATTTGCCTGTCCTGCCAAGGAGAAAAAAGTATGGTAACGCACTGGCAGCTGTTAACAGCAGTGACTCAGCTAGCAGAGAGATCTGGAGAAAAAACATCTCTTCTGCAAGCAGAATTGTATAAGACTCCGTTCCTTTTAGTTAGAGATCTTATCCTTTCTTGTCTTGAAGTGCTCAGAATCAGAAGACACAGATAGGGATATTCGGCTGCTGTTTTGTTGGAATCTTCTGTTTCTGAGTCTACGTGGTAATGGCAAGCACAGCTGAAGAGCAAGCTAGCTGACATTTAAGCAAAGCATGTATTGACCGCTGGTTTTCCTTCTGTATCACTGCTTCACGGAAATATTGTTCTGCTGTGTTGTCTGAGAGGAGATATTTAAATAGCGATTCATACCATTCATGTCTTTGACTGCAGATTTTTATAGTCAGTTGAATTGATAGTTATCTCTTGCTAACTTTTATCTCTCTGACTTGTATTTGAACACTGTGCGGCCATAATGAGGAGAAGGTGATAAGGCCATTGCCAGGCAGACACCACCTCCTTGCGTCTAACAGAGCTGAGATTTGATTCTGCTGCTGCTGGCATTATTGTGTCATATTTTTTTTGCCTTCTCTCTTCCTCGTCGTTACTCTGCAGCCTGCCATGACTCGGGGGCTGCTGGCCACTGTTAGCGCTTAGGATTTATGAGCTGGCTTTCATAGCGGGTAGCACATTCCTGGTGAGAATTAGATGTATGGAGGGTCCTGGATTATCACTCAGTGCTGGTGTGGTCATGAAAAGCATGTGGTTGCATTGTAGGAACTGATTATTTCTCAAGAAGTCCGTTCACTAGCAAGGAAATACTGAGGAAACATTATTAAAAAATAAAAATTAGCAGCGTTGATTTTTCAGTTAGACTTCAGAGAAAGTATGAGGCTATGACCCCTCTCATCTTTTAAAAAAGCTCCCTCAAGATAAATCCAGCATTATAATAGGAAGAATTTTTATTGACTCCATTTTGAAATGTTGCTTATTTTTGCCTGGCTAATCCTGGGGATCACTTAAGAAATGTCAAAGGGAGCTTGACGGAGAACGGCGTCAGTGTGTAGTTCTTGAAGTGATGTTTTTATCAGGTGTTTCAGCCTATGCTAGGTTCGTGAATAATTCCACGTTGTAAGAAAAACTGAAATGTTTTTCTGGTTACTTATTTGTGTGTTTGCGTATGGTTTTGACTTTTGTGACACAATAAAATAGACCATTTTCTGAGTATTTTGTATAATGGCAGTGAGAATGCTACAACTCGACTTGGCAAAATGTCTTGCTGAGATATAAATAGATTTCTAATGACTGTCAGGCTCTGTGCCTAAGAAATTTCCTTGTAGATATCTCGTTACAGAACTAACATCATCAATAAAATAGCTGAAGTATTTTGCAAATGCAGGAATTTTTTTTTATCAGTAACTGCAAGGAGAATACCTACCATATGCATAATTTGAGGCTGATTTAAAAGCTGTAATTTATCATAATTATCTACATATTATAATGGCAAAACACACTTAATTGCTTTTGACTGGACTGTTATTATGATGAGAAGGAAAGTTAACAGCAGATGGCCCTACTGTCAAAACTGTAGTCTCTTAACCCAAAATGAAGTAGCAGACAACATAACATGTTTCTGGCTCCTTTATCTGATTTTTAGCAGTAAGCATGAACTAGCATTTGGTGGGGTTGTGAATGTTTACAGAGCTTTAGAAATAGTCTCAGATGGAGACAAAAATAGCAAAGAAAACTTTGACTAGATAGGATTCCTCATCATGTTATGACTTAGATGTTCTAAAGGTTATAAAGTTACTTAAAATATTGAACTGAACTGGAAAGCAAAGTATGTCCAAAATATTAGAATCTATTATAACACTGTTTTCTGCCCTTTTACCACCATACGTGCATCTTGTACTTCTGTACAGAAAGAAAAAGAAGTGCTTAATCTTCTATACCTGTCTGGCTGTGAACAAATAAATTACTAGTTGAAAAAAACAGGTGATTTTGAAGTGCTTCAAATAAGTTCAGCTTTTCTGCACCAATTGCAATATGCCTGGAGGATTTGTCTTACATTAATCACAATGTGCATGCACAGATGTGGTGCTGTAAAAATCCCAGCACTTCCACTCACAGAATGCATCAGAGAATTGAAGAATTTAAGATTACATTTGTACAAAGTTAAATTACAGAATGGGGGATTTTTTTTTTTTTTGTCTAGCCAGAGAATCACAATAAGCAGGTGGTACATTATACTGCTGGATGGTCAATGAAAGGAAATTAGCTGCTTCAGTTGATAGAAAAGAAGTGCTGGTCTGATCAGCTTAAATAAAGGTGACATGTTATTTGTGAAATAATGTGAATATCAAAATGTGGTTTAACCCCAGAGTTTGTTTGTATATATATATTTTTGTACATACTGTGTGTGCTTTGTATTATAGATTTTATAACATTTAATCTTCTAGACTAAAATAATGGGTGAGTTTATTAGAAAGCAGAACTCATTACAGAGGGAGATGTATTATTTGCTTTGTGTCAGAATGGATCTAGTTCAGATGTCCCCTGTCGATGGGACAATGCAATTTGTTCATCGTAATAATACGTAAAAGGAAAACAAAGTGTGACAAAGATATTTTGCGCTTAAACGTTTTCCCCTTTTACAGTGAAAGTGCAAGAAAAGGATTTTAGAAGACATCCTATTGTTTTAATGGGTAACTGAAATAAATTCATAGATTGATTAGATCCAAATTAAATATTAAGACCTAAAGCAGTTTTTACTGGATAATTTATAAAAACTAACACTGAGATGATGCATATTTCTATATGTTAATGCTTAGATTTTCTTGCAACACATAATCATTTGGTATTGTTGTTTCTGAAAACTGACGGCCAGTTACAGTATTTTATGTCTGTCTGAGGAGGCAGTTAGTTTTTTAATGTTTACATTTGTCCCTTAGGCTGTATATTCTATACCCTTGTTTCAGCTAATGTAGATACACCATAAAAGGTGGTGTTATGCTGTGTTACGTAGGAATACAGGGAGGAGTTGCTCAGACTTCTTATGCTCTTTCCAAACCCTTTCAAAGGACATACTCGGAATAACTCACTACACATACTAATAAACTGCACAGTAAGTATATAATTTTTGTCTAGCCTACTGTGTCCTAGTAGACACAGAGAGAGGTACCTTTGGATATCTTAAAATCAATTGTACAAAAGCTTGTAATAAATTTCCCATTTTTTTATTTTTCCTTGGAATCATCCTTGTCTTTGTAGGAGGCTCTCAAGATATGTTTTCTTTGAACTTCTAGCAATGTGATATTTTGCTTTTACTGCATGCTGGTCTTCTGAGCATCCCCTAAGAAGGTTTCTGTTATCCAAAGTGAAGTTCCAAGCTCAAATTAATTAAAACATCTCATTATTTAAATCTGATTCATCTTCTGTAGAAGTTGTTTGGGAGTCTTTAATAAATAAAGTTCAAATTAAAAAAAAAAAAATTCAAATATTCACTTATCTCCTGTTAATATTTCCCTATACTCCCTTATAAGATGTTAATGCAGTACACAGGGGTACTGGAAATAGGTTGAAGAACATAATTTAACATGAGTTCCTGAAAATTTACCTGCTAAGATACATTGTGAAAAGGATGCCTTATCCAATTCTGACTGCTGATGGAGAACCTTAGTTCTCATTCCTTCTGTGTGGTTTTGCTGCACTCTTTTGCACCCTCAAAAACCTAAGCAAAAAGGGAAAATCCATTTGCAAAAACTTCATTTATTTTTATGGTTAAAGATTTTGCCCATACTAGTATTTTTCCTGTGCCTTCATCTCTTTTATGTTACACTTTTTACCTCATTTGAACTTCTAATTCACTTTTATTTATTGTTCATTGTAACATTTTGGTCTTTCATGATAAAGACTATATTCTCTATATGCTTACGAGTTAGCAGAGGGGTGGGTGAATTGTGGATCGTGTGGTGACTATCAAGCTTCCAAAAAACTTTGTGTAAAACAAACAAAAAAACCCCAAAACAAACAAACAAAAGGGACACAAAAACCCACACTCACCACCACAAAAACCCCCAAACAAACAACCAAAGCAAAACAAACAAAACCAAAAAAATAGAATCTGCTACAAAAACATGGGTTTTGACAATTAAAGGCTTGAGGAATGAAAGCAAAGCAGAAAATAGGGAAAGTAATGAAAAACTAGATATCAACAATGCGTTAACTTTCTGAATGTGACAATGAAACAATGAATTTAATCATTATAGTAAAATTAAAATTGTAAGTAAGAAAGTCACTTTACTGGACTAAAAATGTCAAGCTATAAAAGTGTTACAGCATGGGTTAAACTGTGTGATCTGATGGCTTAGGTCTAGAGCAAAGGAGTAGTAATCTCCATCAGTGTACATTTATAGGGAAGTCTTATTTAATTATAAGTTAGCAATGCTAAGAAAACATCCTTGTATTTAGCTTCTTAAACTATGTGTAGTCGCATTCTCTATGTTTCAGTCCTGAATAGTACTCATCTCTCTTCCTCTATAGAATTACTGTTGCTTCAAATATGAAATTGTGGTTTAGTTGTGAAAGAACTGAGTGGCTGGTTTTTACTGCTGCAAAATTAAGTTGTATATTATTTTACTATTGCTTACACTTGAAAACAAGTGTAGGGGAAAAATAAATATATTCTAAATGAGTCTTAAGTTTTTAAATGTTTGGAGGTCAGCACTATGATGTTGCACATGGCAGCAAACCAGCAGATTTTGGCAATACAGACACAACATAATGCCTAATAGTTGTCTTTTTCCTGCTGGAACAGGCAGGCTCTGAAGGCCTGCGTTGACAGGTAATAAGATCTAATAAGCAAGGGCAAAAGGGGTGGGTGAGAATGAAAGAATAAGGGAATATCCATATTCATTATTTAATCAAATAAAATTCTCTTGGAGGATTCTGGGATTACTCAATCCTTGCTTCAAAAGCTTCTCTGTGATAGCTGTAAACAAATTACCTTACGAATAACTACTTAATCAGGGAAGAGTAGAGCTGTTCTCTACTTGATCTCTCCCTTTGGGTGGTCCCAGTCAGAGAGCAGCCGCCTTCCTCCTGATGGCTTGGCTTCAGAAAAACTATATGGTATTATGCTGACAGCTGTAGACCTCTTTTTGTTAGGGATAACAAACATCCTGTGCTGAGGACAGCAGCAAGCCCAGCTTGCAGTATGCCCAATTAGAGAAGCTAAAATCTCATTTGTTTCACCATGGGAGTCTCTGAAAGCACACCGTTTTGGCCTCATTACAGTATTTTTAACTTTACAAAAACAATTTCATTATGGAAATTAAGGAAGCTCATTTAGTCTTAGCATTTATGCTGAACTTAATAAATTCCACAAGTATATCAGCTGCCCTAGTGTGCAGGCTTTTTCTTCTTTATCTCAGTAAAAAGTTGTTTCAAAAACTATTTGCAGAGACTGTTTCATAAAGGAAGGTGCCATTTTAATATAGTGGTTATTTATTTTTATAACAAATTTTTGGATGCTGTTGTAGGTTATTTTCTTCATTGAACATCCAAGCATTGTCTGGTACTTGCTGTGCCAACACCCATGTAAAAGGGACAGTAAAGTCTGAAATTTTCCTCCAGATACATGAGGTATTTTTATATTTGTGATGTTCTAAAACACAATTTCTCTCATACAAATCTTAAAATATTACATGGTTCAATACAAATAACAAGAAGTAGACCGGTGCTTTCCTAAGATTGAAATAAAAGGGAAGGACCTCAGTTCAAAATTGTGCAGGAAAATCATAGAGAGGATTGTAAATTAGTTACCGATTTATATTCTCTACCTTGAGAAACTGTTTATGCTTTTTCTAAAATGTGAAGAAGGGAAGGGGACAGCTAATTTCCCATAATGTGTTATAGGAAGAAAAATAGGATGGAGATGCTCACAAACATTTATATTATCTGAAGATGTTTACTGTTGAAAAAGGAGAGAGGACACAAAGACCATTTTATGAGTCCACAGTCATTGTGAACAATACTGAAAAATGAATAACCAAAATGGAAGATAGTGCAAACTTGCTACTGAGTGTGTTACATAAATAAGTAGGGAGCCTAGAAGGACCATTGTTAGGTGGCAGGCTAGGTTCTTCATTATTTATAGCTTTTAACAACCCTTTTTGGTTTTGAGTTTTCTCAATGGGAGAGCCAAATCTATGGTTATGATATTCTTATTAATGTTTTACTTTAATAAAGTAGTAGTAGTGTAGGACACGATCAACAGGAAGTCTCAACAAACCTAAGGGATCCAGTACTCTACCTAAGATTGCTTTATTATAGCATTTCACAAATTAGGATGTACCTTACATAAAATGAGCAGAGGTGGGGCAAGAGTTGTGAGGAGGAGTGGTTACAGGACATAATGCTTTCAGGGGTGGAGTAGTTGTGAGGTTTTGAGTAAAATGGGTGCATGAACTTTAGCTTGAGTGAAACGTATGGGCAGAGTAGTTAGTGGAGAGGAGGATTCACGTGTACTGCGAGCATGTAAGCATGCTGAGCGTGTTTACGTGACAGGCTGGTTAAGTAACATTGCCACGCACGCCAGCAGGGAGGTCTGGAGGGAGGCTGATGTGAAAGCTTATTGCATGTGTGAGCTGTGTCACACTGTCTGAGCACATTTTGATCAAAATAATATTGAGCATTCATGAAAATATTGATAAATACATCTTAATTAGGCCTCCAACTTAGAAGTAGTGCAGGTTTACATGTGTGACTGGAGGAGACGGTCCATCAGCTTTTCCCAACTTTTTTCCCAAGTTAACCTCTCAAACTATTTTGTGTTTTCTACTTTTTTCAGACTCAAGGTGTAGTAATGAAATGTACCCTTTGGGATGGAGAGATATCTGGGAGAGTTCTTAATAAGATTCTACTGAAGACACTCCACTGTACTCTGCTGCATAAGTCAGTGAAGAGCTGTCAGATGATAATGTCTTTTAGTCCCTAGCAATGCAGGCTAGGGACTGGATGCCTTGAAGTACAGGTGAAAAGGCTGTTTATCCCATTAATTATATTTGAAACACTTTAGTCTCCCTGAAACATTTCTTAAAGGTGAAATAAATCAATAAAAAGAGGTTGCCATAACTGTGCAGTTACTATATGGTTCTGGAAACAAACTAAATTGATTGTAAGCATCTGTTTTTATGTATTTTTCTCCCTTGGAATATGTCCCAGTGGTTTGTTCTTTGTTAAAATGATCCTGTTTACTTAATAAGCGATAAATATGTTGAGCTCAAGTCAACAAAAGTGTTTTCAACATACACAGTATTATAAATAAACCAAATCTTTTCTTATGTCTCTTAGGGTTAGCAGTAGGAGAAAGGTAATCAGTATCAGTGGGGCACCTGAGGCTTTTCTTGTCTCAGATGCCAAATTCTTCTTTCTTGCTGCCAGTTCTGGCACTGTTGCTACGGCTCCATTTTTTTTCTTGCCTTTGTAGGCAGGAGCTGGAAGGAAATAGGAATGAATGAGACACAGGCAACCTCATTCCACTGCTCTTCATCTTTCCTCTTCTGTCACTGGAGCTACCCCATCAGGTTCCTCAAATTCCCTGTCTTAAGATTTATTTAGACTGGTGAGAGGTGTCTGCATCCAGATTCACTAGCTGAGTCATTTTTCAGAAAAGTATATCTAGCTTGCTTCAAAAGTGGGTGGTGTTTAGCAGCCATAATAATTTGTTTCTCCTGTAGCTTGCTTTTCCAGTGAAGCTGTGGCATTTTCTGTAGTCAGGATATGTGCTGTCTCTGTTTAACTGAAGTGATGCAAAAGCCTGTGAGAACATTCTGCTTCCCTTGAAATGACTGCAGTTCAGTTCTTCAAAGTTGTTTGGTTTGGGTTTTTTAATTTTCTCCTGAAACCCCAAATCTGTATGTTATTGAGAGCTGAGGTGGTGATTTCATAATTTTCCTCTCTATTTTTAGCTTGTGACATGAAGTAGAAGCTGCTGCTTCTACCGACTCTTTGATTAGTGAGCTTAAAAATATTAAACCCAAGTATTAGTGCAAATGGTTAGCCGGCAGTTGGCACGCACTGGACGTTCTCTTAAATTGCAGATGCACAGCCTCAATCTGTCTTTGGTTTTTCTTTGGAGATAGTCAATACTTGTCATGACTTCCACAGGTCCCTTCCAACCCAGATTACACTACAGTTAAAAGTCTCTCAGGAGGAAAGGACCAGCCGATGCTGGACATCCAGTTCCAGTGGCTAGTTTTACCGGAAGCATAATTCTTCACCAAAACTTGCTTTAAACAGTTGGGAGAAGCAGGGTCACAAATAAGCAGTGACTGGAAATTAATTCTGTGAACTCCTCATGGTCCTGAGCTGGCACTGCAACCAAAAGCACATCAGCCTGCTGTTGCTTGTTCTCTCCCACCCTCTTTTTTCATTTTTTTTTCCCTGCTCTTCTACTTTTCTCTGCAGACATCCCATGTCCCTACCTGCTTAACGCACCAACCATTGTGTAGCTTCATTGTGAACAGATCAGGAGACTGATCTAGCTGAAAAATGTATTTTTAATGGACTGAGGTTTAGTTCATTTGGTATGTATGCTTTTCTTTTTTTTTTTTTTTTCCTTTAACTTCTGAGATAAAAAGAACCGCTAAAATGTGTGATGGCGTGGATGCCTTGGGAATAAACTGGTCTGGGAAATCTGTAATATTTTGGTTTCTTACTACATGTGTAATAAAACAAGTAATACCAGGCGATGGTAGCCTTGGAGATCTTTATTTATTTATACAAATCTAAAAAAAGAGAATGGGATTCCTGTTGAGCCTGAATAATGGCAGTCTTCTGTCATCTGATGTCCTCGGAGACTCACTTTTGTTCACTATGTCAAATGGCGTTTTATGTGTTGGAAAACATTGGGACTCCATCTTGGAGAAACCGCATTAAAAAAAATGCAGTTTTGCTAGCTTTCTTTCAAAGCCAATTAAAGTCTAAAGCTGAAATAATACAATGGGGTTAAATTATAGATCAAGCAGTTTTGCAGATGTATCCTTGAACCGTAATCAGTCCATTTTATGCTGTTATAAACTACCGAAACAGTATGTTTACTTCCTTTATAAATCAAGTAAATCCTGTTTTTATTGCAAAGAGTGGGAGGTGAGGTAATAGTGGAGTGGGAGGATAATTTAGAATAGAGGTACCCGCAACATGCGGAGACAGTGCTCCAGAGTATTAGGATATGTTATGTTCCTTTTGAAAAGCTGTTTATAATGATAGTTAATAGCATCCCACAAGAGGAAACAGACTGTAAGTATGCTGAAATCCAATGAAAGTTGAGATATAAAGTTCAGGAACATTTATATCAGATGAGAATCTTAATAGGAAGGCAATCAACAATTTTGCAGGAGCTCGGTCTGTAATCCTTCAATTTCTTGAAAGATAGTGAGTGGTCTGACCTGGCTATTTTCTAGAAGAACTGTGTATTTGGTAGTTATCAGAAACTGAAAGGGTGATAATGTAGAAAAAGAGTTGGAGGAAAGATAGTAATTCTAACTAGTAATGAGGCAATGTGTTCCAGTCAAAATTTCGTTTCCACCTGGCATATAACAAAATGAAGAAAAATGGAAAGTAAACATTTAACCTCCATCTTATTTTTTGTCCTTGTTAGGACATCCTATTGTGGTTTAACAGGGTTGCCATCCTTTAACTAAACTCTGTCTACTTAGTAAACAAGAGGCTCCACCAGTGCCAGTGTTTCTTCTGCATCAGTTATTTCATCCTCAGGAAAGAAAACCACCTACTTGGAATAGATTCCTTACTATGTGCCTATGCAACAGATCTAATACAAAAATAAGTATTCTTCACAGTCATATAATAATTCTCTAGAGCAAAACAAGCTGCTGTTTTGGGTAGAGGAGTTACTAGCTGAAGGAAGCTTTGAAAAATTGGAAAGGACAGATTTTTTTGGCTAAGAAAGCAAATGAAAAGAACAGAGCTCTGTCCTCTGAAAAAAATCTCTTTGCAGGAAATTTTCCATAGGAATGTGGTAGGAAACCTACCCACCAAAACAAATGATGGCTTTTAAGAAATGTCTTCTAGACTCCTCTCTCTTGTTTTTACAGTTGTTGCTTTGACTGGTTTTGAGTTTTCATCAAGGAAAAAAGGTTAGCAGTGTTGCAGCAAAGTTCTTTTTGGTTGAAGTGCTGGCATCAAAATTTGTGTGAGGTTTATCATGAGCATATATATATTTACTTGTTTGTGTGTATATATACATACATGTCATCTGATGGCAGCATCAACGGATGGAGTAATAAATTCTGGTGCTGCTTTATCAGGTAGCTTTGAAGAAAACTGGAAAGGGTAACAGAATTAAATGCTGATTGGCCAGCTCGGCTCCCAGTTAAAGAAGTCTCGTGAAAAAGTGATGTCAGATATAATGAGTGATGTGATGGTGTTTAGATGAGACAAATTCAGTGGTTTCTTAAAAGAAAGGCCTTTCCTCAGAGCAGGTGTGTTCATGAACATATGGCTTTGGAAATGAATGGGAAAATGTTTGCCTGTTTTATCGTACTTAGTGAAAATAGTTGAAATCCTTCCCCTTCATCTAGTCCTTTGCTCTGGTAGAGCTCTCCTTACCCTCCCTTCTCCACCCGTTCAAGTTCAGTATCATTTTAATGCCTGTTCTCTGCCTAGAATTGGAGGAAATAGTTTCCCTTGTGGTTATGCATTTGACAGTTGGGCTGCTTATTCCAGCTTAATCACCACTTTTCTCATTATCATGACTCTTTTCATTGGTTATTATGTAGCCAGATTAGTATAAATCTGCCATTGAGCAGTTAACATTGAATAAGTTCCACAATTATCCTGTGTGTATGACGAAGATGGAGTAACTTTAGAAAGATCTGTTCCTGGTAAGTCTTTTCCAAGAAGTAAGATATACCTTGATGTATATCAACAAGTTAAAACAATTTTAGTATGTTCTTAGGACACCCCAAAATATGCAAATTTCATATGATATACAAGTTTCATTTGATATGGAGTCTCAGCAGATACAGTTGACTATCACTGAAAGGACATTGATCAGGAAATACGACCATCTTTTGTACAATACATTGAAATCTCTTATAAATGGAAATAAAGAACTTCAATAGAAACTTTGACCCAAATGGATCATTAGTTGCAGCCTAAAGATTCTTTTTCAGATCATTAACTGCATCTCACAGTGTCTTGCAAAGAAAGAAATGGCTGCTATTGCTTAATGAGTCTTTCTTTAAAATAGATCAGACAGCTTAGCTTCTTACAATTGGCCAATTTAGAAGTTAGAAATTGAATTTAATCCAACCACTAGGGCTTTTTAGATGAGTATGTATGTATGTGTGCTACAGGCAATAAAAAAATTGTCAGATGTGTTGTATACTTCATTTACTGTAAACTCCCAGCTGTCCTGCCTGTATTTTGCCCATTAATCTGTCATGGACTTTAAGACTTCAGACACGTATTTCTAAACAGCCCAAACAATTATCTTATTTTCTCTACCAAAATTAACTCGTCATATGAATAATTTTTTTTCTTTTGTGTTTTTTTTTTTTTTTAAACCAGGCATGAATTTCTCTTAGGCTGTGTATTTTACTGTGCTATTGGGCATGCACAGCCACACAAACACCAATATACTGTTACTCCTACCTGTTGTCAAATCCGGGGTAGTAGTTTGTTATGAGCTCATAATGGGTTTCTGATTTGTATTTTTGATCTATGATGTTTTAAAATGAAAGATTTGTGTTATGTGTATATAGAAATATGCAGAAGTAGGTGTATTCTATATATCAGTACTTTAATTTTATATGAAACTTAACATTGATTCATTTGTCTCCTCAATTAAATAGGCAACATTAAGGCATCATTATGAGAACTGCTATATTTTTTTTTTCTCCCAAATAATGCTGATATAAAATTATAATCCTATCTCTTTTTCTGACTGTCTCAGGATTTTTTTAAAAAGTAATATCCTTGAAAAATCTACCATATTTCATTTTTGGGCCACAATCCCTTCAGAGGTATACCTGCTGCAGCACAGCTGTAACCATGGCCTCAAATGCCTTGAGATGTCTCTACCCTGGCATGGGCTTATCTGCAGCCACAGACACTTTGGGGTGTCCTGCTCCTGCACGGACTCATCCCCAGGTCACAGTCCCTTTGACTCTAGTTCACACTGATGTTCCAAGCTATTTATTTAATGTTAAGTTTCCTCAAATGCTGTTCTGATGCTTGAGTTAATAGTTCTTTGGGTCAGAGGTCTTTAATATTTTAATCTCATCTTGCAATAATAGTTTGATTAATATATTAATAAAGGTGAGAGCAGGAAAATTTAAGTGTGTATGTTTCATTAGTTTTTTCCATTGAATTGTTAGATTTTTTTTAGAAATGTCTATTTAAATTTAAATAAGATGTTATTACTGACTGTTCAGTTGTGTAATTTTAATTCTTATTTATTTGATGTCTTTTGTATATAATCCATTCTCACATTTGTTTATTAAATATGTGATTTAAAATTATAGAGACTTATTGAACAATGAGTGTTAGGGTGGAAATTCTGCATTTTATCGTTTGTATTTAAGCTTGAGTTAATAGCAATATAAACCTGGAAATATTTTAGCATTTGATTGTTTTTTGTTGTCTGAGTGAAATGGTGTTTTGCTTATCATGGCATTCAGTGCACATCCCTGGTATGCTAACTCTGGAAGTACTACTCAATCTGAAAATTTTAAGGATTCTTGCAGTTATCTCTGGGTAGATTTTTATTTCATTTTGGTGATGACTGGAAGAGTAGATGAATAGTTGCACCATCGACTTCACTGTCTATTTATGTCTGTAGAACCTTCCAGCCTAAAAGCATCACCATCCCGTTTTTGGTTTTAAAATGTTAACTCACTTAATCATTTGCTTCTCTGTCTGCAAGAAAAGAATGATTTGCTACTGTGAGGAGGTAATTCAGGTGTATGTAAGCCACCGTACTTAAAAGGGGCCAGGCTTCTGTCATGACAGATGACAAGACTGGATGATCATAGGTTGGACTGGATGGAGGAGGAAATAGGGGATGCGGATTTGGGAAAAACAATGGTATGTGAGGCTGGTAGGAAGAAGGTTGCTGAGTGGCCTTCAGGTAGAAGAGAGAGTGTGACCTGCAGAGGACAGGAAAGCAGAAAAGTCCTTGGGTATGTAAAGAACATCATCTAGTATTATTTCAAAAAAGATGTGGGTCGTAACATGGGAAATAAGACTGGTGAAAGATAGCAGACTTCAAGCTGCAATACTTCTGATATAAAATTTGACTTTTGAGACTTTCAGGTGGTTGAAGTGAGTAAGTTTTGGCCATTTCTTAAAAACATGGATCTGGAAGTCTCTTGCTCTTTGGCATAAAATAGATGATGCTGCTGAGATCCAGCAGCAGAAGTGCCAGTGGCTAGAGATTGCTGCTGAGCTGCTCGTTGTTTGTCCTTTTTTTTTCCTGAAAGACTTGGCAAGAAGACTGGAGGATTTTTATCCTATTGGAACCTCAGTTGACTTGTTGTGACACTTCCCTTAGGATTTGATATCTTTTGCTGAACTTCAAAATATTTTGCAGCTGTATTTGAAGCTGGGCTGTTTTACTTGTTTCAGCCCTTACCAAAGTCTTGTGGCTCTGGCTGATATGAGGCTCACAGTGTCTGTGAACACAGGGTTTGCCTGAAAGGAAATGGATATTTCTACTTTTCCTTGTACGTTAGAGCTTTGTAGTTATGTTTTATTGTGGAGTACTGGTTCTTATGCATTTTCTCCCATCTGAAAACTGTCAGAAACCAGACGGTTACTTTTTATTGATTCCCTACATCTTTTAAAACATCAGGTGACCCTCACGGATCCTTTTTTTTTTTTTTTTTTTTCCTTTTAGAAAGTGCTTCAACCTGTACAAGTTGCAGTAACTTTATGGAAAATGTAATGTGTGAAGTCAGAGTTTATAAGGAAAAAGATGCACATATTTGCTACTTTTGGGGTTAAAATTGTGTCTGTCCTTTTAAAGGATTGGCAAACTTGAAAGAAATATCTGCAGACTCTTCCAAAGCATTATAATGTAACCGAAAATTTATCTGTAGAAGGTCTTTATACTGTAAAGTTAAAAGGAGTAATTGAAGCTTGCATAAAGGAATCGGGGAAAACACTGTACCTGTAGATGCTACTGGTAGCTGTGTGTATGGGATCATTTTTAATGATCTATAGCTTGCAAATAGTTGAAAAATTTTCTTACTTCACTGAAAAGAACAGCTTGCAGCAATGGATATATCTTAGAGTTGCTTCAAGTGCACAGTTACTAAGTGAGTGTGGGAAGGCTGATAGTTTTGCTTCTAGCAAAGCTGGCCTCTGGAGGGCTTTATTAAAGGAATATTATTTTTTTAAAACAGCTGGGGGAAAAAAAAATCTCATGAAGCAGAGCCAACTCATTGTATTGCTAACCAAATTCCTGCAAAACTTCAGGAACTTCAAGAAATCAGTGTAGCTCAAGGTTCTGTGCAGTGTTACATGAGAGTATGGATACAGTTGCCTGTGTTCTGAATGCCATATGAATTATCACACTACTCTTGTTTGGTTTATGGTTGCGGTTCTCCCTTATCTCGTGGTAGTTATGGCTTATGTGTTAACCTGAACAATTCCATGGGTCCTCACTCTTTACAGGTTTGCAAACAAATGTCTCTGCACAAGGAAGGATGAATTCTTTCAGGAGTGTATAGCATGTCTTCTGAAACCCCAAAATGTCTGTTTCCTTATTTTATATAAAAACCTTCTTCTGCTATATCCTAATGTATTTTTAAATACAGGAAAATGTGCACTGTATAGCAAACCTTAACAGAGAGTGTGGTGGGGCATTATTCTTTTTTTGCCAAGCTTTTTTAGTTGATACAGATTCCTCCTTTAAGACACAGTAATAGTGTTGTGTTAGGAATAATTTCAATTTTGAAAAGAAAACACCCCCTTCCTCAACCTGCTGCCCCTCAAAAAAACCCCTCTAAAACAAATGAACCCAAACCACCCACTAAAATCTAAACCACTAAAATGCTTATTTAAATATAATATATGGAGTATTTGTATAGGTGAAAAATGGCATGTTGTGCAGCAATCAGTAGTTACGCATACTCAAGAATTATTATTTTTTACTGGAAAATTTAAATATTAAAAGTTACTGGATAGACACAAAGAATAAGAATAAAAAGAAACCTGACACAGTCTATAAAGTCAAAAGAGCTTGTCAAGAAAATTAGTTTTAATTTATCTTTTAAATTATTGAAACATCCTTTTTAGTTACTGAAAAGAATGAAAGGCTGTAAAGATCTGTCATACATTTGGTACCTTTTACCTTACCTGGGAAGCCCACAGGTAATTATACACTCATTAAAGCTCGATGTAACCTCTTTAGTAAGGAAGAATGTTGGGACTACTTGTATGTCCTAGACCAGAAGATCACATTTCAGTTATATTATAAAACTGGAAAAGAACAGTTATCCATTCTGTGTGTATGGTGGTGTGTTGGTTTGTGTGGTTTTTTTTTTTTTCTGTTTTTCCCCAAGCGTTTCTAGGTCATACTCTTAAAAATTGTGTTTTATTCTGCAAATGGTTGGTTTTCTCTCTTTCTTTCTGGACCTTCTGTCCTGTCCGTCATAGATTGATTCTTTATTACTTCTTCCTCCAAGATGTCCTTTAAGTGGTACTCAATAAATACTGAATACATAATATTATGGTAGAAGATCCCAGACTAGGTGGCCTTACAACTTGTTACTTTTTTAAATTTAAACTGGGAAGAGTCTTCTAATAATGTTATATTAATATGGCTTGTGATCTGGGGAAAGGGTGTTGAACATGAGTCTGCTTTTTGCTTATGTTCTGTAATGTATGTAATATACAGATTTTATTTATAGATACATATATACAGTGTAGTTTCCTAGAAATTCATAAATGGTATCTAAACACAAGCATTTGGAGGAAGACATTTGTCTTCATACCATCTGCACTTTGTACAAGTCTATTGCAGATAGGTAAGTTATAGTTCACAAATAGTAACATTTATTTCCAGATACTCTGATTCCCTATGCCTATTCCTTATCCAGCCCCACTTGTGTATAATAATCTGATGGGAAGGAGTGAAGAAGAGCCAGGCACTTCTCAGTGGTGCCCAGTGACAGGACAAGAGGCAACGGACACAAATTCAAATACAGGAAATTCAACTTTAACATAAGACATCTTATTATTGTGAGTGTGGGGAAGGATGAGACCAATCTGCCCAAAGACTTATGGCAAATGCATCTTAGGAGACATTTAAAACCCAGCTGGAAATGGCCATGGTCAACCTGCTGTAGTTGGCCCTGCTTTGAGCGGGGGAATTGGAGTAGGTGACCTGCTGGCATCCCTTCCAACCTCAACTATTCTGTGTGTGTCTCCTTTTTCATTTTAGTTGGAATGGCAGGCTGGCTGCATTTCCTTTCTGATTCCCATGTTTCTATACTGCCTTTTTAGACAGACTTGACAGAAATCTGCACGCATACTGAAAAGCTGCACCGTTGAGGGGGTTGGCACTGCTTCTTCCGTAGAGGAATTAAAAGCTGCCATTCATTGAGAAACATAGTATAGTAGCAAAATACATATAGGGATTTAACTATAATTTTTGGAAGCTTGGGAGTCATAACTAACCATTCAGCGCTCTGTTTTATATGTTATGCTACAAGCATGGCTAAGCTTTCATGGTAATGTTTTGTGCAGATCATATTTTTTCTCTTTTAAGGTTTTGTTGGATTGTTTTCAATTGATTAGCCAGGCAAAGAATTTAAACACTCTGTTCTATTTGCTCAGCTAAAAAATACATTCATGTCGACAGGGTCTACACTCCTTTCCAGATGGTGTCTATTTTAGCCATTCTTGAGGAAAGAACAACTCTACTGTTCAATCTATCAAAAAAGAGTGGCACTTCACGTATGTGAGTATTTATCTAATTTTTGACAGACTCGACAAAAGTCTGGGGAAGCAGAAACTCATCATTGTTAGGATAATAAGCTGTACCAAACTGATGCAATTGATGTTAAATATTGTGTGAAAAGAAAGTGCTGCTTAAATAGGAGGATCCATTAGTGTCTATTGTAAAGGGTCGATGTATTCCCTTGGGCAATACTGTATCATCTGAGAATATCTGAAAGGGAGTGTATTGTGATCATATTGAGGCCTCAGGAAATTGGGAGAACTTTGCAGTGATAATGGCTTGCTAGGTGAAATACCTCACCAAATCAGAACTGAAGTAACAAGTGTATTATCAGAGGATTGAGGGAGATAAATGTAATTTGTTGAATATATATGCTGTATATACAGGTTAAATACATAGAACTTCTGCTTTGTATTCCTATTGCAATGCATATATGAAAAGGAGAGGCACTTGGAGGGGACGTGTGGGTAAGGCCTGTGAAGTTCCTAACCTTACCCTGCTTAACTCATCTATTTCAATTCTACAGGAGGAAAACGATATGGCTAGTTTTTGCACGCTTGAAGTCATCCTCATACCCTGTTCTGTGGCATACATGTATGATAAATACTTTGCTTTGGTCTTTTACACTTCCTTACTCTGTATGTTAAATAAAAAAGCTTGTGTTCAGTCCTTATGAAGTTTCAAAATTTGAAACACAGAATACTTTTTGAGCATTTCTGTCAAATATTGTCTCATGACAAAAGCTGATAAATCCAACTGAACTTGTGGCAGATCAGTTTTGCATTGAAATGGAAGAACTTGAGGCATTATAGCAAGCAGGTTAGATGTACTCCAGGTTAGACTCTGGATTTAGCTTCTCTCATCAGGGACAGGGAAAGATGTGGAAGAAAAGACTTCAGCTTCTGGGATAGAGCATCCATTCATCAACCAAAAACTGGTTGGAC
>NW_010223546.1:0-7316 GCF_000690775.1 Eurypyga helias | reverse complement strand
CCTCTTGAAGAAGAGCAGCAGGAGATGTTTTGGTTTAATTTGAAAATAGCTCTAAAGTCCTAGACAGAGGCACTAAGTCTGAATACGTAGCAAGTGTACTCTGGATTTGTTTCTCTTGCATGTTCATCCAATCCTCTCTCTCTGTCTTGTCAACAGAGAGCTGACCTACTATAAATTCTCTTACTTGCTGTGAGATAATTTTCTTTTTTATCTGTGGTTGTACATTTTTGTACTGTTTTTTTTTCTGGAATAGAGTTAATTTTCTACATTGTTGCTCCTATAGTGCTGTGTTTGGAATTGTGACCAAAACAGCGTTGATAGCATAGGGATGTTTAAGCTCTTGCTGAACAGTGCTTGCACAGCATCATGGCCTTTTCTGTTTCTCTCACTGTCCTGCCAGTGAGTATGCTGGGGGTGCATGCTGATTCAGGATGGGACATGGCTGGAACACCTCATCCCAGCTGACCAAAGTGATATTCCATACAATATAATGTCACATTCAGCAATAAGAGTTATGGGAAAGAAAGAGGAAGGGAGGATGTTTGGAGTTTGTCTTCTCAAGTAACTGTTTCGTGTGATGGAGCCCTGCTTTCATGGAAATTGCTAAACATCTGCCTGCTGACAGGAGGTAACGAATGAATTCATCATTTTGCCTGTGTTCAGCTTTTGCTTTGCCTATTGAATTGGCTTATCTCAAGCCATGAGTTTTCTTGCTTTTACCCCTCCTATTCTCTCCCTTGTTCCACTGCAAGGGAGAGTTGGCAAGCAGCTGGGCAGTGCTGAGCCTCCTTCCGGGGTTAAACCACAACAATTGTCTACAGACATTAATCAGCAGTGTTAGCAAAAGCTGTTTCTCTTACATATTTAATGATGAAAATTTGTTTAGATAAACAACTATGTAGTTTATATATCTTTATCTTTGCAAAAGCTTTAGGAAAGAGACTGCCTAGCCAAGGTTTTTTCTGCATTCTTTGTACAAACCACTTCTAATCAAATGCAATAAAAGTCAGCATATGCAGCAAGGATTTCTGTCTTAGCTCTCCTAGTTAGTGCATCTAAGTACCAATTCTCAGCAGTATTTCACAATCACTGTAAGTTAAATGTTGAGAGCTCCTGAGAATTGTGGCTGCAAGGCTTAATGTAAAAATGCACTTTCACACTGTGCTGCTGGCTGTTTTACGACAGACAACTTCCTCGGTGAAAGACACTTACAGATGATTTCCGTATAGTTTCATTGTACCATATATGGGAATAGATGCTTCAGAGTAGGGTCCAAACATTCTTCTGACTTGCTTAAATGGAGTTTAAGCTATTCCCAGCTAAAATGTAGGAAACACTAATACATATAGTCTTTGAATTCAACACCATACTCCTCTCCCTGATCAGCAACCATAGCACAGGCGTGAAAAAGGTGTTTCCTAACTTTTTGCTCTCCCTGTAAACTCAGTCCACAAAACCACAAGAGGGTAGAGAGCATCCCACCCCAGACATTGTGTTTGTTGGCAGCTGGGGCCATGTTTTCTCAAGAAGATTTCTGGGACAAGGCCTCTAATTGCTGAAAAAGTGGAAGAAATGGGAGACACTGGCACCATTCTCTTCCTTCAGAGACGATTTAAAAAGAAAGGGGTATCTTAGGTGATACCTGTCTTTCAGCCACAGGAAATCTGAGATGAAACCTACCAGCCCGAATTTGGTAGGCCAGAGGGACAACTAACTTCTGGATCAGTTCAGGGCTTAAGCACAGTGCTGGAATTTCCAGGCATGTACAGAGGCATATCTTAAATGCCTTCACATGGAAATGCCTACAGCACCTTGCTTTATCTATGATTAGGTCATGTCCAGGTCAGTGTTTTTATTCTTATGTTTTGGTTTGGGGCATCTAGCATGTACAAAATCTCTGTTCAAACACCTCAATATTTGTAATTGAGTTGGTGCATCAGAAGTCTCATCTCACAGCTGTTGTGTTGTGTTAACCTGTTGTGTTACTGCTTTTAGGAGGTTCTTCTCCACAGAGCCTATGTATCAGTAGGACAGTCCCCCTGTCCTTTGCGAGCCATTGAGAAGGCTGAGGACAACATTCTTCCATTACACTCACAATTAGGTAACTCTGACAGTGTAATGCAAAGAGAACAATTTATTTACATGCAGTTTTTCATATATTAACACAGGCATAACACGTTATGAGAATTATTACCTTTGCTATTTCATCTAAGCAAAGCCACCTTCTTGCTATGTACTTAAGGTCTACTCTTTCTTTCATTCACTTAAGGGTTTTTTTTAGTGCATCATTTCCTATTTTCAATGTCTAAACTTTACCTTCACCTGTAGATGGCTTCATGCAATCTCTGCTTTAGTCTCATATATATTAAAGTGTAAATTAAGCTAATCTGTATTTCTGATTTCTAATGACAATGTAAAGGTTCTTAAAATACTGACCATATTTCATCTGAGTTCAAAATCTACTTCAGCTAGGCAAACTACCTTTTAAGACCAGCTTCTCCGACTCCTAAGCAGAACTGCCCATTCTTGCATAAACACACTGTGTTTCAATTCCTCAAAGTATGGCCAAGGTAGTATAGATGTCAACCATTCAGCCACTAAGCAGCAAGACATGCATCCGTTTTTATCTGGGGCTTTTTGGTTTTTGTGTGTGCGTTGGGTTGTATTTTTTTCTTTTTTTAAAGCAATAGCAGCGTATGGAATCGGTGGCTAGGGATCATAACTTCATCCTTCCATGCTGGAGAAGCTGGTTATTGGAAGCTGGGACTTTTGAGCATGGTGACAGTAAGTCAAAGAGGACTAATATAGGACCTCCTCATATGGGCCTGACTACTGAGCACACCATAAACATTCCTGTGGTCAGGGCTTTTTGTAAGTGGCCATAAGATGTATGAATTACAGCTCTTGAAAGAGGTAAGGGGAAAAAAAGCTAATGGTAACCTTACATTACCTTACATTAATCAAATGATCAGCATATTTGGGTAAAATGTTTCAGAATTTGCTGTATAGGAAGCCATTATCTGACTTTAAATTTTCCTTATCCACTGCACAATTTTCTGTAGTCAGAATTTCAGCTGGAAGCCACTACCACTGTATTTAATAATGAAATGAACTTAAAATATTGGCATTTTGGCTTTTTTAAAAGGAATATTCATACTAAGAAAATATATCCTAATTCTTTCTAGAACAATCTTTCCACTGAAGGCAGCAATTTCTTTTGATTTTTACTTCGAGAAAATTTTAAAAAACCCTCTTATAGCATGCTGTACAGTCTTGCTGTAATGCAAAAAGAGGCACTGTCCTGCAAAAGGGATATATGGCACACCAGAGTTCAAACAACTGCTATTTTCTCTAGTCTTTTAAAAATGAAGTACAGAATATGCATATTATTGTAAGCAGGTCCAACACTTAGCATTCTCACTAATAATCTGAGTCCTGTTCTAGACCAACTGAGTAAATAATGCCTTGAACAATGCCTAGAGGAATTGGTTGCCAAACCGCCAGATAGCAGGGCAGTACAAAATTTGTCCATACAACACATGTGCATTCCCACCTAATCTGTTGTTAAGGAAACTATAGAGAAAATGAAACAATAGGTAAATCTTGGTGGTTTTCTTAGCCAGAATCAAAGGAAAAGTATTGGGTTAAAATTTTGAAATTTTGAAATTCTTCTTTTGAACTCTTCTAATTTACTTCTTTTTTCATTGGGTTAAGGTTAAATGTAAATATCCTCCTCACCTATGGTTAAAATAGGCTTGAAATAAGTAAGCCAAACTTGGCTTCCACTGCAGCAGATTTTTACTGATGCAGCAGCAGATCTTCAACTATTATTTCACTTGCTAAAGGAAAAATGTTGTTTACTAACTACTAAGAGAAGGGGGTAAAAACAGCACTTGTTCTGAAAGTGGATTGTATCAATTTTGTTATTTCATTAAAGAGCAAAATCCACTGTGTGGTCCTTCTAAAACTGAGATTTACATTCTTTAAAATGTTCCCCTCATTATAAAAATGATTTCCCGATGTCTTAAAATCAAGAAGGAAAATATATATGCACTTTTTTTTTTCTTAGCTTGCTTGGGGTCTTAGATAAGATAAAGCCAAACAGAATTATCATCTAAGTATAATTGTTCCTTAATAATAATTGTTTTTCATTTATTTAATGTGTGCATCTCATTCCTCCACTGCAGATCAAAACAAGAATTAGCCAGTAATCAGGCTATGGTTTAGAATATCGAAATCAAAAGCACACTTGTTAGGGAAAGGATATGGGTTTAAGGATATGGGCTTAACATCCTCTTCGACTCAATTTTCTCAGGGCAGTACGGGTGAGTCTGGTTCTTGCCAACAATGCACCAACCACAGATGTGGAATTCATGAAACTTGGTATCACAGGTATCATTAAGGAACCTTTCAAATATAACTAAGGCCCAGCGCATACATCTGCAAACCTAGTTAAACCATCAACAGATAATTGTGAAGACTGATTATGGATACTGCCTCAGTTTATAACTGATTAGTTTCAGATCACTTAAAATATTTAGAATATTTAAAATTATTTTAAAGCCGAACCTAGTGTCCTGAACGTCCAGACTGGTATTCATATTTTCCAGCTGGCAAGAAGCCAGGATACTTTCATGAACTGCAGAAGGGAGTGATTAATAACACTGTTCCAGCAGGTATGCGATACCTTTCATTTTGCCTTCTGGAATGCAAACTTCGCAGTTGTTTGGTACCCCTGAGTATGAGACATTGGGTCTTCTGTCAGGCTGTAGGGTATGTATATGCCATCTTTGGAGAAGGGTTCCACATCTGCCTTAAAACTACACAGCAAACACAGTCCCAGGAAAATCCTGGGAAAAAACACAGGAAATCCTCTGCAGTGCTGGGGGTGTGTGTGGGGGGGTGTGTGGAGTGGAATTAGCAGATATGGCCAATGGGTCAGCATGCCTGGTCCAAGATCCTGCCAGGCACACCCACACAGGCTGTGCGCCATGTACCTGGAAGGCAGATCTAGACCTGAAACTGCAGGGTTACAGCCACTCTTGCATCGGTTTGTCTGTCCAAAAGGTTGAGGCTGCATGGCCTCAACTTGTTTCACAGAGCTGAAAAGTATTAATGTTCCTACCGTTACTTTTGTGCTATGTTGTTTCTGAATGTGGTTTTGGTTTCTTTTTTTCTTGGTATTTATTTATGTTGTTATTATTTTTTAATACAGCATAAAAGAGGAGAAAACAACAGTTCCATAATTACATGGAAAGGATACACATGATTACAGGACAAGCTGGTAGGTATTTTCAATGATCCCTTCTTCATTTATATCCACAAAAATTTTCTTCTTGCAGACTGTGCAGATGTCATTGGACAAATTTCTTGCTAGTATGCCACTGATGCTGTAAAACTGTCAAGATCAGGTTTACAGGAAAAAAAGAAGCCAAAGAATAACCAAATATTTGCTTAGAGGCAAGGATACATAAACACATTTTAAGTACCATCAAAGATAAGGACACACAAAAATGGCTACAGTCGTCTTAGTTTACTAGTGCCAGGATGTACAGAGTTACCAAGAAATAATTAAAATCTTATTGCTGATGCAAGAACTTTAGCAACTGCCTGCTTGGTATTAAATAACTGGAATGTAAGAGAAGCATGCTGAGAAAATTCCCTATTTGGAAAGGGAAGATAACAGCCAAAGAAAAGGAAAAGGCAACAAGATTCTTTCACAGACTTTGGAGAAGTAAGAAGCCTGTCTTCCTATGGCAATTAGGAAAATTTTGTAGTCTCTTGTACATAGGTACCAGCTTGTTGGAAACCCCAAATCAGGACCTGGCATATGTCAGCGGCTATTGCTTCATTAAGATGATTCTTCTAATAATAAGATTGGCAAGGGAGTTCAACAGCTTTTCTGTGGCACAAGTACAGCTCTCCTTAAGGAAAAGTGAGGTTAGTTTACTGCGAGAGTATCAAGTGGACCTTATTCTGATGAACCCAGCAGCACAAGAGATTCAAGAGCTCGCTTCCAGTCCTGGAAAGTGGTATTAAGGACGATGATCCACAGCACTTAGATCTACAGTGAAAGACATGTAGTCAGAACAAATCTCTGCAAAGCCTCTTCCCATCACTCCGTAGTACAATGCATAAACAAGCAGTGTCACAGCAAAATCCATGGAATCATCAGACTCGAGTCTGTCATAAAACCACAAAAGAGTTCTCAGGTGAGTCTATTCTTGACCAAAAGGCCAGAATAAAATAACAGCAAGATTTTTACTCCAGTTAGCTCCTGCTTCTTTCAAACTGCAGGTTTAGTTTCATTTTGGTTTGTGTCAGCAAACACCCTCACACCTGAATTATCAATATGCTCAACAACAAGCAATGTTGAAAGTAGGCTATGAACTGCTCTTGGAGCCACAGCTACTCAGCACTGTTATAGGAAGGCCAAGCTGACACATTTTCTTATAGAAATGGACTTGACTTAGAGTCTTGTTATGCAGAACAATTAGATATATTTCCTTGTTTTGCAGAAGCAGCAGGATCCGACAAATCTCAGTAAGATGCCAGTCAAAGAAATGTTAAGTTTCTGTAGCTGAAAGAGCCCACAGTCCTGAATATAAACTCCTCAGAATAAGATATTTGCTAAATTGCAGCATGTGGTATTTAACTCCCTACCCCCAAAACCACCAACCCAATAGAGTCTGCAAGAATGTTCACATCTCGTCATCTCTCTGAGACTGTATATGTTACAGGTCTTGGCAGACTGAAACCTGGCTACCAAATACTCATAAAACTGGGTTTTCTCAACATTTAAAAGGACTTGCCATTTCTGCTGCAACAGGACACAAAGTAAAAGCTTTTAAAATAGAGCTAACAAATTTTGTAGTTACAATTTTAAAATACACTGGTGGTAGAATTTAGCTGGTTAAATAAAGTACCTCAACAGAATAAAGCTTAACAGTATTGATAACACAAGACTGAAGTTTCTGCCAAAAATTTTCCATCAGTTGTACGTACTTTCAGGTTTATCTACAAGGCAATATATGGGCAATAAATCTGACACTTAAGGAAGAGCTGATTTATGTATGTACAGTATCTCCAATACCTCCAAAAAGTTTTGGACTTACAGCAGATGCATTATGTAGTTGATATACATGCTCTTGAGAAATCCTTGGGATTTCTGGTCAGGTGGCACCTCAGAGTCCTGCACAGTAGCTCTTACTGGGCTGGTAATCAGACAGAAATCCTGGACAGTCATAAAGAAAATTCAGATTCTACCCAGGCAAAAAATTCTAGCTGGATTAAGGACTGTCGTGGTTTAACTCCGG
>NW_010223545.1:18485-21893 GCF_000690775.1 Eurypyga helias | reverse complement strand
TCTATGATTCTATGATTTTGGCCCAATCTCTAATTCACTCTTTCTATCACTCTGCGTATTAACTTGATTTTGTCAAAGGTCCAGCCTTGCATTCCTTGCACCCACAAAACATCCACTGAAGTTCTACACAGTTCACATTGCTGTGGCATTGCTTTGGCATCTGAAAATAACTCAAACATAGATGAATCCTTAGCATCATTCATGTATAGCAGATTGCCCCCGTGACATTAAACATTACACACTAAAGATTTTTTTCCTCCATTAATAATTTTGAAGGTGGGAGGGTGACATGGCAGCCAGATATATTACCTGTGTTCAGATCCTGCTCTTTTGCTGGAACTGACAAAGCCAAGAGAACCGTGCATGGCCTCATGATGACTCTGCCTGCAAGCGTTTACACATCTGGACAGAAGATAATGGGAAGGCTCAAAGGAAAAAGGGAGTACAAAGCAACAGTCGGAGAGTGTGGGTGTAGGTGGTAGGGAGTAGTTGTAACATGGTTGCAGTCTAGTCAAAGTCAAAGATGTGGGGTTTGTAAACATCTCTGTAGGGTTTGGAGGAGGCACTGAAGAAGATAATGAGGCAGCTTTGTTTAAAGGAGGTTGCTTACGAGGATGAAAGGCAAATCAGAGGAAAAGACAAGTAAGCTTGTGTGGAAACATAACCAATGCTTAAGGGAGGGTGGCAGCATAAACTGACTGGCAAGGAGAATTTGACCTCCCACCACCTGTAGGATTAGGGAAAGCATAGTCTGTGAAGGACAGCGAATGTGAGGATAAGCTACACACGTTTAATGCAGTATTTGTAAGCCATTGGAAGGGCTATATAGCCAAATAGCAGGCTATCATTTCAAAAGTATTCTGCATGGCTAGCAGGAAGATAACCTTCATTTACTCAGGGCAAGAGAAGAGGATATTACAAGAACTGAGTCATAAAATCATGTTAGTCTAGATTAATCTTAGCTGTGAAGATAAGACTTTATCCAGAAAAAATCTTCAGGAAATAACTGAGCATGAACACCGAAAATCTTCAGGTAAGTCATAGTCTGTGACTGTGCCTTGGCTGTGAGCCAGGTGATGACTTCCACACTGACCAAAAAGACACTAAGAAACAGCTGTGTTGGATACAGAGAAATTAAATGGGGTTTAGCCATTTTTGGGGTTTAGCCATTTTTGAGGTTTAGGCTTTGACTACTCTCCTAGTCTGACCTGAGAAGGTGGCTGAGATTTTAAAATCAGTGGATTTGTGCTCATTTATACCAGGTGATTATCCAGATCATTAAAATATAAGTTGGGTAGTGTTAAATATGTCCTTTGAAGTGTCTACAGATTGTGTACCACAGGCACAGCAGTTCAATCCAACTAAAGCACATCGAAATACACTAATATACACACACGTGTGTCTCTCTGTGTGTCTATGTGTGCACATATAATGAATTATTGATATTCTTCAGTAAAGGCTGTGCTATGCATAGCATCTTCAAAGGGATCTCTGAGCAGTGTTTTAAAATGCCCCACAGAAACTGTTTTCATTAACAGTTGTATTGACTCTTGTTTTTCTTGAAATCAAGGACAATCTATTTCCAATCCTGGTTTGTCTAATGGCTTATTGGATAATTCTGAATACAATAATTCTCTGATTTTGCCTCCATTTCCCTTAGTCTGTACAAAGAGAATAATAATACTGACTTCACTTGTAGAACATTTTGAGATTAAAAGCACTGTGTGAGGTGTAGGCTCATCATTAGCAGCTTTTTCCACACATCACAACTGTGTTCGCACATAAGGGGAATGTCATAAAAGATGTGTTTGTTTCTCATCTATTGAAAAATCTCAAAGTGCAGTACAGAAAGGAGAGTTCATATTGAAGTTTTGTCACCAAAAAATGAAAAAAAGAGAAGTCTTATTCTAGCTCATGTACTTATTTCTGGAAATGTAACCAGTCCTCATACTAAACTATCCGGTTTACCATAGCTGAGTCTCAGTCATTCAAAAAATCTTCAGTAGTCAATGTTCTAGTGAAAACTTCACTCACATCCTGAAATGTTGTCATTTTCCCTCATCTATCACAATTTCCCATTACCTCAAGACCAGAGTCTCCACTGCCTGTGTGCACAATTTCAAGTCAAATAGGCATTTTGGGTTGTCTAGGTTGTATGATTGAGACCTTGTGGGATAAACATTTATCCCTTCAAAATTTAAACAAATGAATCGCTGTGACAAACAGACTGTTTGAAATGCCATGCCAAAGAGCATGTAACAGTGGATGATAAATTAATTCTCTTTCAGTCTGCTGTTTGCATGAGAGAGCACTAGATATGGAACCAGCAGAGTTGTGTGTGTAGGTGGTGATGACAGAAGGGATAGAAAGGTAGCAAAAAAACCCCCATATATTTTCATGTTTTTCATTTAAATAACAATTAAAACTGGGAATAATGACAATTCATTATACTGCCTATAATTTATGCAAAATACTAAACTGCATCTTGAATGCTAGGGGGGAATTTTTACAAGGGCAGGTAGTGATAGGACAAGGGGTAATGGGTTTAAACTGAGAGCGGGGAGATTTAAATTGGATATCAGGAAGAAATTCTTCCCAGAGAGGGTGGTGAGGCACTGGAACAGGTTGCCCAGAGAAGCTGTGGATGCCCCATCCCTGGAAGTGTTCAAGGCCAGGCTGGATGAGAATTTGAGCAACCTGGTCTAGTGGAAGGTGTCCCTGCCCATGGCAGGGGGCTTGGAACTAGATGGTCTTTGAGGTCTTTTCCAACCCAAACCATTCCATGATTGTATCTCAGCGAGAATTATGAGGTTTATCTTAGATCAAGGAAATCAATGAAAGGACAAATGGAGTTAATTTTTGCCCATTGGCAAAAAAAAATTCAGAGCTTTCATACTTTTCAAACAAGATATTTCAAGGCGGGGGGGGAGTGGGGTGGGAAATGAGGAAAAAAAAAAAAGGAAAAAGAGCCTTCAAATTCTGAGCAGATGGTAAAGAAAGTAAAATCATCAAATCCCCAAAACAGGTCCTCTAGTTACACAAAATAAAAGCTAATGTTCATTACATTTGTACAAAAGTTTGTCAATACCACAGTTACACTACCTTCAGAGTTTAATTCATATTCCCACATTACCTGCCATATGTGGATATATCAACTCACTCAAGAGTAGTACAAAGTCTTCTTCCCAACACAAACATCACAAAATCATCAAATCCCCAAAACAGGTCCTCTAGTTACACAAAATAAAAGCTAATGTTCATTACATTTGTACAAAAGTTTGTCAATACCACAGTTACACTACCTTCAGAGTTTAATTCATATTCCCACATTACCTGCCATATGTGGATATATCAACTCACTCAAGAGTAGTACAAAGTCTTCTTCCCAACACAAACATCACCATTACT
>NW_010223545.1:12112-18468 GCF_000690775.1 Eurypyga helias | reverse complement strand
AAACATGACAAAAGTAGGATTTTTACTCCTTAAGCACAAATGCTGGAAACACAATGAATTCCTTCACTGCAGCAAAGTACGGAGGCAAGTTTGGGACCTCTCTTTATGACAACTGTCATTTTTTTGGCAGGCAGGCGGAGGGTAGGAGTCTTCCAGTGTTCATCTTGTTATTAAATACCAATCAGCTCTTTTTTTTTTAATATTATTAGAAACTGTGAAAATAATGTTTTTCATTTTATGTAGCATTTGTAATTATCCCCTGCATCATTCATGGGACAGCACAGGGCTCATATTCATCGAAGAGGGAAGTAAATAATAACAATTAATCTGTCCAGTGTTACTTAATAATAGCATGAACTACTCCATGAAGCCAGAAGTAATCGCCCCTAAGTGTATTACACAGCAGCCGAGGAAAACTGATTTATAAACCCAGCTGTCAGGTTGCAGTCTAATGGTGACGGCATCATGTTGTGGAAAGCTGTAGTAATTTTGGAAATGATCCCACTGAATATTCTGGAAGAGAGCCTGCTATTATCAGTAGCTACATCTACACTCCTCTCTAGGTCACCCTCAGGATCTCCCTCCCAGTGCTGGCTGATGTTCTCCATTTCTGCTTCACACTCCAAATGAAATGTCCTTGGGGATGTCAGCTATTCTGCAAGATTTTGCCTGCTACCATTTTGCTTCAGAGGAACTCTACCTGCCACAAACTCTCCAATAACTATCACTTTATTTGATCCAGATCTGTAGAAAAGGACATCTTTTGGCATCCCATGTAACACGGCATGAAAACACCCACACTTGACTGGTCCAGGTTGCCCAAACTTGTTTTGGATACTTGAGGATGCCCAAAGTAGTTTTGGATCTCACGTTGTCCCTCTCTCTAGAGTGAGACTGTCATTCAAAGTCCAGCAGAGAGTGAATAATGCCACCTGGAAATTAGCCATGCTACACCCTTAGATGACGTTACATTACCATCGGATGTTCCCCCTCTGCCTTTGGCTGCCTCTCCCACTGGTTTCATCCCCCGTCCTTCTCTCCAGGTCTTCTTCTTGCAACTCCCTTCGTGGACAATAGTCTGAGGCTGCAGTCACCTCTGTGCTAAGTGACAATTTTGATTCTTTGGCTAATTGGCCGTTTCTGCATATTCCTGGCTACTATCACCGGTTTCTTTTTTGGAATCACAGCCACTTTGCCTTCACACCTTTTTCAACTCTACTTAAACAGGCTAGGGATTCTCCATCCTGGGTTGTCACTGCCCCTGGCAGGGCAATCCATGTAGAGGAATTTTTAGGTAACCATGGTCATGGAGTGCTAATGCAGACCTGCGTGCACAACCCAGGCTATGTGAAGGACGATGTGTTCTTGAGCAGGTGAAAGAAGGAAGTGATAGATTGAGTAAAAAGAAAAAGCTGTGGGGCAGGATGCCTAAACCGCCAGGGGGAGGAGTGTTGTCACATATGTAGCTAATTAGGAGTAAAGGTAAAGCACGTGGACAAAGCGAGGTAACCAATCATTTAGCGGCTGATGGCTCATGGCACTTGGTAACTCAATAAATACCCAGATGCCAGAATAAAGTTAGAGCTTTTGGGAGCATACATCTGTGAGGATGTCTTATTGACTCTGTGCCCAACCTCCCGGAATTGACTCACAACGAATCCACAAAAGGTAAGATGTACAGCTGCACGTGCATGACCACCCATGCTTTCTTTATCACCTTTTGGCACACTTCTAGATCCAAATGCTCTTTCTTTGGAGAGAAGACCTATAGTTCTGCCTGGAAAACTGGAGGTGTGTGTCTGTGTGCCTTCCCAGGCAGAGCCTTCCTGGCCAGAACACTGAGCACATATTTACAGCTTCTGGAGGTCAGCAGGGCTTAGGGCTAACTGTATTCTTGGTGGCATATGTATACAGAGACATGCTATCCTGTGCACGTTGTCTACTGGCAAGGACCAAGTTCTGATAGCTGAGCTTGCACTGGAAGAGGTCTTTTTGTAGCAGCAGTCTCCCATGAACTTTGGGCAGAGGATCTTCTTCAGTTTCCTCAAACAGCAGACTCTTGGCTGGCCTAGGCCATCTGTGTTTCTGTCTGACCCACCTTTCACAGTAAGTGGTGTCCTGACAATGTGTGCCTTGGCCTCCTGCTAAAGAAGAGGTGATGAATAGTTATTGACTCAAAGGTAGTGTCCCTTAGAGAGCCTACAGAAGATGGATGTCCAAATAGGACTGGCTGGTCATAAGGGGCATTTGGGCACTTTTTTAACAGTATGATTGCAATCTTGTAGGCTTATGTTGTGGTTTAACTGTGGCTAGCAAAATACCACGAAGCTGCTCTCACAAATCCCCCTCCCCTCCTCCAGTGGAGGGGAAGAATTGGAGGAAAAAGAAATAAGGAAGCTTGTAAAATTGAGATAAGGACTACTTTCTAATTAAATCTAAATTAATATATACAAGTACAACTAATAATAAATAATTAAAACAACAGGAAATAAAACATATGATACAATTTGTTACAATTATGATACATTTCCTCACCACCCACTGACCAATGCACAACAGATGCTGAGTAGTGGGAGTCAGACCCAGAGAACCCGAGAGCGATCGCGGGCCGAGGGCTGCCGCAGCAGATACTGAGTGAACCCTCTCAGCGATAGCAGCCTGGGAAAACTAAACAAACCCACCAACTCCCTCACGAATGAGCCAGCACAGGAGTTAGCAAAGCAGCTAACGCAGGAGTCAGGGAGGGTGTTAGCAAGTGTATGGGAGCGAATGAGAGAGAGTAAGGGAGAGAGAGTAATGCCTGTCCCCCCTCCTCACCTCTGCCCCAATCATGACGTACTATGAGATGAAATACCTCTTTAGTCAGTTTGTGTCAGGCGTCTGAACTGTGTGTCCCAGCACCAACTGTAGCGAGACCGTGAGAGCTGGGAATGCACTTGCAGGATCAGAAGTGGAGGAAGACCTTGAAACTGGTGCAGGCATTCCCCAGTGCCAGCTGAGACCTTATCAGTGCTGCTCCCTGCATCCAGGAACACAGCTTCCTAGCAGCCACAGAAGAGAGTTAACTCTTTCCTGACTGAATCCAGCACAGCTTATCATTTTTACAGGGAGGCTACAACCAATATGTCATCCTTCCAGAGCAGTCAGTTCTTCAGTGACACAACTGGCATCTTTCCTGGCTGCTGGGAGTCAGTATATGACATTACATGAATGGTACAAAACCTGCAGCTTCTGAAGAGCCACAAAATATATTTTAGCATCACATCCTGGTTAGGTGGACAGCAAAATCCATGAGCATCTGTCTGGGAGCTCCTTGTCAGAAAGCCTGGCCAAGCACACTCAGGGTGAACATGACAGCTGAGCATCTGAACCAAAGTTTGGAGGGTACTCCTGTGGCTGACCAGCATGAGCACTTGGCAAACTTGAGGTTGTTCCTACAAAATAACGTGAATGTCTTCCTTTTGAAGGTGGTATTACAAAGAAATAATGGACTACAGTGCCATTTTTAGTGACTAAAAATAGATAAGCAGAGGTCTCAGTTTATGGAGGCAGAACATACAGAAAGACAATGCAGACGTTGCAGTGGGACTCAACTGTGGTATATAGAAAAAAACCCATACTTTGCAGACAATCCATCCTAAGTGCTGCTATTCTTAAACAAAACAGAACTTTCTTAGGTTTAATTTAGGAAGTAGGAAGTCTCTTGCTTTCTGTCCCATCAATAGGAAAAGGTGGGGGGGGTTTAAAGATCTATCAGACTAAATGGACAATATAATACCTTTCACTGTGGCTATTTTTCCAAGGTCATATTGGCTATTTCACCTATGTACTTTTTGGTTCTTCCTTAGCTGTTTCTTGTTAATAGTGCCTTTTGCCCCAGATTTTTTTTCTTCAATGGAGTATCTGTCTGTGTTGAAGTACATGCTGTCAAAGACAAAGTATGGTATATTGGCAGGAAGTTAGGAGACCTCATTTCCATTCCTGTTTCTGCCAATAACCAGCTATATGACCCAAAACACCACCTCCCAAATTCCCTGCCAAATTGTCTTTAATGGAAAATTTACAGTGTAAGAGAAAGTGTTTTTCCTCTCTCTAGTATGTGCAAGTATTTTACATACTACTAACAATACAGTTTGGAATAGGGTTAAATGTTGTCTGCCCTCAGCATCCTCCAATCCATAGACATCATATACATTCAAATCCCCCAGTTTTCTATATGTAATTTATTTTAGCAGAATGAGTCCTATATGCCTATTGACGTTACCTATCTCTTATCAATTGCTCCCTCATGTGGGGATCTGTTAATGTTATGAATAGTTAATATAAAGCTTTTTTACATAATGCACACAAAATCAAGAGTTTTCTGGCTGAGGATCCATTTTGCATACAAATATGTGAATAACTGGGTCTCATAAATGTAACTGCACATTCCCCCCGAGTGAGCTACCCTGTTGCACAACAGAAGAGATGCTTTGCAATACTTGTCTGTCTAGTAAGTCTGCAAACAAGGCAGCAACTGGAGTATCGATGTCACTACAAACTGTATTTGGGGCCACAGTGTCTGCTTCTGTGTTTACAAATGGATGTTTCCTGTAGATGTGGCACCTAATTGTGGGTGCTGCAGTGAAAGCTCCTGGCCTTGTCATTCCCATCACGTGCATGTATCCGATAATGAACAATAGCTGCTATGACTTTTTGTATTCCAGGCTTGTTATCTCAGTATATATGAGAGAGCTTGTCAAATTTCAAGAAAAGATACCACAACAGTAACACTTGCTGCAAGCTACAACAGCATGTCTCGTGAGCAGGTAGGATAAACCAGAGAGCTGGAATGATGGGCCAGGAGACCAGTATAATACAGTCACTATTTCTGATTAGTGTTGCTCTGTGCCCACCAGATCAAGTCCTCTCAGAGTCACCTCCAATTTCTATCACAGGTGCACCCTGCATCATACCCCTGTTACCCTAAGCAAGCAAAAATGAGCTAATCCTGCCAATGCTTACCTCTCAGAAGGTTTATTAGTTCCTCTTCTGTAGCCATAAGGCTCTAACTTCACAAGATTTGGCTTCAGTCTCACCTAATGGATCAAAACATCAGGCATATACCTGCTTTGAATCACAGCAGATGATATGGGTGGTTTAAACGACACTGGAAAAATGGTATTTACATGCTTGCTGTTTTCTCCTTTCAAAATAATTTTAGATTTAGGGTTTTTTTTTTTATTCACTAGGTAAACCTCTGACTAGTAGACTCAACCCCTTTGGGGCTTTACTTTTCCATAGGTGGTATTTATTTACAGAAAATTTGTCTAAAATTAACAAAGTCCTTTTATGTACAGCTTCCTCCCATTGCATGAAACACCAGCTTTAATAAAGCAACTCTGGTGAGAGATTAGATAAGAAAACCTTCAATATTGAGGTGAATTCCCATGAGTATAGAAAACATACAAAATTCTGACTTATAGACAAGGTTGCTGACAAGAATATATTGAGTAGAGAAATATTTCTATGCTTCTCAGTTTCTTGTATACACTGCCATACAATCAGTAACTTATATATATAGCTGATTTATATGTCTTAGTTTATATGCAAAGACATAAAGTAAACTAGAGATTTTTGTTTATATTAACCTTGATTCTGTTCTTTTTGTATGTTGTTTTTTTAAATCTGATGCATATTTTTTGCACTTCGCAAGATGTGTTATGTTGACGCACTGTATGGGACATTTCAGGTTCATTTATGTGATGGACAGCTTGAATGAAAATTTCTCTCACAGATCCAATATGTACATTTTACTGCTCAGGTAGGTAGGAGAAAACTCAGAATGACCTTTGAGCATCATATCTTCTTTTAAAGTTAGATTGATGCTTTGTCATCTTTTCACTCTCCTGTGCCTTTTTCTTGGTAATGCATAAAAGCCTAGAATAAAATCTCCAGTGTGTAATGCATAGCTAATTTTATTTTTTACTCCAAACCCCAGCAATTCAAAGCCAAGTAAACATCAGCAGGCTGCATTCACTTACACTATGCATGTTGATGCTAATTGCAGTTCCCTAAGCATTTTACATTGTTTGCACAAAATAGCATTGCTCTGCCTTCAAACAGTCAGTTCAATGACAGCTGGAATGAGTTTATCTCACACTGCTTAGTGTCAGGTGCATTCTTACAGCTTTCCTGTCTCCTTCTGAGGGCTAATTAAAGCATTCTTCTCCCTTGTTTAATATTTACATTTAAACAGCTGCATCTCATTTGGATATAATGCAAAGATGGCACCTGGCTTTCTCTCCCTGAGTTAATTCTGGGAGATTTTTTTTTCCTCCCTCTCCCTTCACTAAAGATCCAAAGTGGTTATTTTT
>NW_010223545.1:0-12081 GCF_000690775.1 Eurypyga helias | reverse complement strand
TAGGGAAATGAACCAAAGCGGCTGTAAATGGAAAGAGCTCTATTCATTCACAAACAGGGTGCATCTTCCCAGAATCCTTCACAGCTAGTCTCCTTAGGATACCCGGAATGAGAGCAGAATGCAAAGCAGAGTCCTTGAAGCTTTCATCAGGCTGCTGCCTCTGTCAGGCCCTAGTCTCCTCAGGGGCTTGTTCATTGTTCTAGTTCTTTTTGCCTTTTGGGTTGGTTGGTTGTTTCCCACACACACATGCTTGGATAGAGAGTGTACAGGAAAAAGAAAAAAAGAAACAAAGCCTAAACATTATGGCACTAGGAAATCATGGCAAATGTACATGTAGCAATTCCGTAAAACCTCCTAAGAGTTAGCAGAAAGGTGCGTGAGTGCAGCTCACTCTGCCTTCAGAGGTCATAGAGGCCCAAGGGCACCAAGTATTTTGGCAGATCCAGCAGCACCATTCACAAAAGCTTAGGGCAATGCAAGTCTGTCAGATGTACCACCTTTTGTGGCTCTTTCACATTTGCAGATCTCCATTTTCAACTAGGTGACTCCTTAAAAGTATGAAAAACAATGCAATAATCTTCCCAAGATGTGTTGGAAGAGCCAAGGGCAAAGACATAGCTTCATACATCTCCATATGACAATTATTATCATCATCTTTTCTCAATTTTTTGATTTGTCAGTAAAAAGCTATCATGGACAGTAGATATTAACTCTGTGTTTTAAAGCAACAGTGCACTAGCCTGTGATAACCCAGATAATCAATAATGGTATGAATGCATACAAGAGTATTAATGAAATAGGAAAAAAATATTGTCAACATAAGTTTAAAGGCTGTATGTTTATTGATAGAAGTTAATGATGTCATTTTCTTTTTTCTGTGCTATTTATTTTCATTTCTCAAAAGGGAGGGGAAAAGAAAAGCCTTTACTCCTTGGAAAGGATTATAATGGGAAGCAAATGAACTCAAGAGGCAGGTCCCATCTGTCCTGCCAGGAGCCAGCATGACTGCAGTGCTGCCACTGCAGCCTTCCTTGCTTGAGGACCAGGAGAAACTGGGCAGCAAAAGCCACAACTTTGGCTGAGAACCGCTGGAGGGCAGCGAGGCACACACCTTGCCAAGCAGCTTCACAGGTACTTGATGACAACAGAGGGGGCTTGGGGGCTTGGTGCTATTCCTGGGGACTATTTCTCTCCCTGCCAGGAAGGGATCAGCCTGCAGCTTGGTCCCTTTCTGTTCTGTCACAGGCCCATCTCTGCCTCTCATCCTTGCCCAGGAGGAACCTGAAATGAAGCCTGCTTTCCATCCTTCTCTCATTCCCATAATCATAGAATCACAGAATGGTTTGCGTTGGAAGGGACCTTAAAGATCATCTAGTTCCAACCCCTCTGCTGTGGGCAGGGACACCTTCCACTAGACCAGGTTGCTCAAAGTCTCATCCAGCCTGGCCTTGAAATAATTTATTGAAATTGAAATAATAATTAATTCTTGTTCTGATTCCCCCTCCTGCTTCACTGACCCTAATTGTCCCGCCATATGACACCCCCTTGGAAAGCCTCTCCCCAGCCTACCACCTTCTGCTCGATGGCTGCACTTTTTCCAGACCTTCCTTTCTTCCTTCATGTCTCTGCCAACCTACAGGGTGCTGGCGCTGGCATGCGCTTCCAAACCACACCTCACTCCCTTCTAATTTCAGTGAAATAACTCCTCCTTTCTTGCTTACCAGGATCAGTTTGGCAAGCTTTAAATGTTTCTGCACAGGGACTCAGCCAGGACTCGGTCTGTAACAACAAAATCTGGGGGAAAAGAAGTCCCACCTGAATAACACTCAGTACAGGACTGTACATGGGACAGGACTTTTCGGAAGACTTAATTGTGAGGCTACAGTGAGTCTCAGTGTGTGTAAACTGCATTTTCTCCCAAAAGGCTTGTAACTGGGCAGGTTTTCAAAAATGACAAATGGCCCATCTGGTTTGGAGACCAGTCCCTTTCCAATCCAAATTTCAAATCTATGTATGAAATTATGGGACACTAGAGCCTCTAAAGAGGTAGAGCACCAAGGCAGCATTCATTTGACTACGTACAAATGTCTTCATCTGAGCTTGCAGTCACTGAACATCGAAAATACTACAGAGAGAAATAGATAGGCACTTCTAAGACAGGCTTCTGAAACAGTCTGAGAGCTCATTATAAGGGTGTCTTAGGAAGATTATCTCACATACAAACCTCTAGAGTATAGATATCTAAAATTAGATGAAATTGTTATCAACATTCAACCTGAGCAACTACCCTTCCAACCTCCTACTCAAAAACACCTCATGGATATTTAATAAATCATTCTATGCAGAGCAGTGTGAGCCCTGAATATAAAACATTACCAAAGCATTGTCTACGGAAAGTGCCAGGCAATCATAAGAATACAAGATGCTTCTCACTGCACAGAATTTTATTATTCATCCTTTCAACTGAAAAACATCAACCTTTTATGTTACAGAAGTACACTGTCTCTGGTGAACTGGACTTCACTGAAGACAGTCTGTTGGTTATCATAACCTGTTCTGCATCCTCAAGTTTGCTATTTCATCAAATATATTAATGATATAAACATAGAGGAACTATCCACATTGCTCATTATGTAAAAAAACTGAAGCTTATTAATCAGCTTACCCTTGCACAAAGCCTTATGACCAAGTTGGAGAGTACTGCAAATTTTGGAACAAGGAATTGGTGTCATTGCCAGCTTTTATCATGAGAGGAAAATGAAGAATAGATGAAGTGGTTGTCATTTTGGTCCAGTTTTAATGGATTTTTTTTCCACTGGAAGAGTCAGCTTCTTCAGAACCTAAACTTGCCTCAGGAACATATTGATTTTAAGAAACAAGTATCAAAAGGTAGTCCTTAAATCTCTCAGTTTATTTCAAGTGATATTAAAGTGCTTCATGGAGAGTAACAGAATAATTTCATTGAATTTGAGTAATTGCATTCAATAAATGTTTCTCTGAGAATGTAAAAGCATTTTACTTGGGTTTGTAAATTTTGTTCCACTTTAACTCCTGTATTACAGTTTTCATACTGTGACTGTGCTTTACATATTCCTCTATCCAGGTTCGTTGACATCTTTGACTGTAAGTCCCTCTTTTTATTATTAATAATGGATCTTGACCTGGTCTCTCTTTCAGTAACAGTTCAGACTGCATCAAGGCTGAAACTGGGTGAAATAATGCATTATTTGATCCTTGTTAAAAAATCATAGTGACGTTTTCATTGAGCAGCAGTAAAGCTGTTCTGTGGGGCAAAAGCTTACAACCCCAATGAAAATTTAACAAAAAAGAACTTTCAAAACTTGTCTTTCAGTACGTGTGAAAAACATTTTCTTGAATCCGTTTCAGCTCCTAATGATGTCTGAAGCCTGAATCCTCTTCCCCATACAGCAAAGTTCATTCCTCTCACCAGCCATGGGGCGCAAGGGTTATCAGGGCCATAACCAGAGAGCAGCTAAGCGTATACTCTAACAGAAAGGGATGAGCACTGAGCTTGAGAGGCACCTTGTCCTCTCTGTGGCTATCTGTCAGGCACCCCCGTTATACAGAGGGAGAAGCATTTTTTTTGAATACAGAACAGCGTAAGAAAGACGGTGAGAAAAGAAACAAGCAGAAATATATTCAAGCGTGAAGAAAAACAGTGACTTGAACTTAGGTAGGAAAGAAACCACTATTAGGAGTTATAGGGAAGGAAATTGGACAGAGAGGGAGGAAAAGTAAATACTGGATATACAAAATGGTGCTAAAATCAGTGGAGTGGTTCTATAGCTAGCAGCTGATGAAGGTAACAGGGTACATTTATGGTAGCAGAGAGATAGGGCTAAAATCTCTGGAAGTTCATCTTTTCTAATGAAATACATGTCAGAGAGCACCAAGGAGGTTAATTAGAGCCACAGGAGAAACAAGAGAGCAGATGAAGAGGGTGTGGTGGAGGAAGACAATCAGGGCCGGGGCTGTGTGAAGAGCAGTGGTAACACTGACAGAGCACCCAGAGAGGAAGATGAAGGCTGCTTAAGCCAGGAGACTATGGTGGCATTAAGGGTTTCTGTGGGGTTATATTATGGTGGCCTGTAAGGTTGATAGACTGTGTGGAGGCAAGTCCCTAACCTGAAGTCATGTGCTGAGTTCTGGTTGTCCTGTGGCAAAAATGAAACAACAGAGAAAAGGTGGTTCTAGAGAAAATAAATTTCAGGAACTGGGAAACAATGAAAAATAAATGTGACTGTTTATTTCACCGTAAAATAAAGAGCAGATAAATAAGGAGGTGCAAAATAGAGACATGCAAAATAATGAGGAGCAATCAGGTGGTAAATTGAACATTCTTGTGTACTTTCTCCATTACTTTATTGTAACAGGGGGACATCTGGGCAAACAGAAAAGCAGCAGATGTAAAACCAGTAAAAAGAAATGTGTTTTTCCTGCTTGGCCTATAGAACATCTTTTCATGAGGCAGCAACACAGCCAGGAGCTCCGCATGACTCCAAAAGGGATTGAACATTTGCATGGATGAGACCATGCAAAGTTACAGGCCTATAAACTGTGAACAAGGCTAAAAATTTGGAAAGGATGGAAGCCCCCTGCCTCAGGATATTTTCCAGCTCTTAAATAAAACAACTGGAAAGATGGTTCTTCTTTAAGAACAGCTGTGAGATTTCCGGCCTCCTATAACTCAAGGCAACTTTATCATATAATACCATTAAATTACTTTTCTCTCTTTTTGGTTGCTGCCCATATTTATTGTCAATAAGTGTATATATTTTTTTTGCAGGCTGTCCCTCAAATGCACATTTCTGGCTATGTTTGCACAATTCTCACAATGTGCTTGTCATTCCCCAACAAGTCTTGTCCAGATGGATGTCTACAGAGTCTAACGACCCCTGGTGACTCCTGCTAGAGACGGGCCTTAAACAGACCATGCAAATCTGGCTTGTACCCAAAGTTAGAACTGCTATGTTAGAACTCTGGAATAGGTGTTAATCGTGCTTTAGTTCAAAATCTGGTCTCTCTCTCACTTAAATTAGGACTGGAGACCTCGTGCTGAGAGCAGACTGTTAGACAGCCATCTACTGCAGCGGGTGCCTCTGCCTTACTCTGGGGAAGGCTTAACACTGCTTCAGACAGCACATTGGCCTAGTAGGTTCCACGTTGGTATCCACTTGGCAACGTATGGCCAGATTTCAAGCTTTTTTGGCTATCACAGGAAAACATTATTGCAGATACCCCAGTCTTTTCAAGCATAAACTTTCAGGGGCTCAGATTCAGCTAAGAAATAAATAACATGGTATCTTGGAACTGTACATGTTTAAACACTTTATAAAATCAATAATTCCAGCTCTCCCACCTCTATTTCTAGCTGCTACTTACAAACCATAGTGAAAGATGAATATTCCTTTCCCCTGAAAGAAAGCCAGCCAGTGCTTCAAAATGATATATAGGCTCCTCAGCGTGTGCCAGTACAGGATCTCCTGTTGAGTTAGAGACAGTACATTCCCCCCGAGTCCCAGAGGGATGCTTACGTCAGTGTTTCAGCTTAGAGGAGGAGTGAGTTTTTGAAGCAAATTTCCTATTATCTCTATGTGCCATGCTTTGATTTGCACTACAGAGTGGTCTCAGAGTGCATGACCTGGATTCCTTCTGGATGAAACTAAACTAGAAGATGTGCTCCTGGGAGTGTGCTTAATGCACTCCAGCTGTAAAGGGCACTCAGGTCATGGGACCAGTTTAGTCCTAACATAAAACCGCTGAAATGTGCATATTGCTGCTGTCAGGCCCTAAACATCAGCTGTTACTTCTACAGATCTTATTTGTTCACATTGCTTAATAATATAGATACGGCAAAAGCCAACAAAAGACCTAGACAAGCATAAGAGAAATGACTACATAGTATCTATTGCCCTGATGCTTTTTCAGATGCGATATTCCTAGGAGCTCAGGCAAAATTACCACATACTGATGGTCTATTTTTCTTCAGATGTACCAAGGCATTTATCAACATGATATCCAATCACTGTACAAAGGGAAAAAACAAGAGTCCTCTAAAATTGTGGACACTACTTTAAACATCTAGTTTTTTCTTTTTCTTTATTTTCCCCCTTTTACCTTGAAAACACTTGTACTTATGATTACTAACAGCAATCCCTTAGCAGGTAGCTACATGCCTAACTGCTAAATAGGATCCTTAATTTTGGTACAGTGCTTGGGGGATGCAAAGTATTATGTGACTGCTAAGTATTATTAAGATGAGAAGGGTGATTAATGAAGAAGGAATTCTGCCTTTTAGCTCTGGGACAAAAGGGGCCGTCTTAGGTTTTCACATAAAACCTGGTAGGGATATCCTGGTTTTGTGAACATCATAAACTTCTGCTAATTTGTTTGTATAATCCCATTGGAGCCAAAACACCTTCCTTGTTCATCTTTAAGGGATTATATAGGTTACAATAAGATGCTGAGGTAGATGGATGGCATAATACTTCATAAGACAACTTGTTTGGTTTCTGTGGTGTGGGGAGCGGGGTTGGCAGTAGGGGAAAGGCCACAGGGATGGGTCCTGTGAGAAGCTTCGAGAAAAGATCCCCTGGCTCCAAAGTCTGACCCACCTCTGGTCATTGTTGAGCCAGTCAGCACCTCTGTGATTAACATATTTAAGACATGAAAACACAAAAAGAGCAGCAGCATTGGAAGCATATTTAATTGATTTTTCTTGTCAAGTCAAGTCTGTTTTGCCCATGACCATGATGGGTGAGTGATCCCTTCTGTCCTTGCCTCAATCCATGGACTCTTCCTTGAATTCTCTGCTTCACATCCTACTGGGAGGCGAGGAGTGAGGAAGCAGCCACCTGGTCTTTTCTTCCCAGCTGGACCTAAACCAGGACAGACAAACAGAACTGGTAGTATTAATGCTATGGAAAATAAAGAGCACAGCCTTGACTTCGAATTATTTCAGTATTGATGACACTCAGGATTTTGTCACTGTTGAAGTGTTTCTTAAATTTTTCCATTCCTTTATGTTCTACTTTATTACGAACATGGGGACCTGGGGGTTGGTTGACAGTCGATTGAACATGAGCCAGCAGTGTGCCCAGGTGGCCAAGAAGGCCAACGGCATCTTGGCTTGTATCAAAAACAGCGTGGCCAGCAGGTCCAGGGATGTGATTGTCCCCCTGTACTCGGCACTGGTGAGGCCGCACCTCGAGTACTGTGTTCAGTTTTGGGCCCCTCACTACAAGAAAGACATTGAGGTCCTTGAGCGTGTCCAGAGAAGGGCCACAAAACTGGTGAAGGGTCTGGAGAATATGTCTTATGAGGAGCGACTGAGGGAACTGGGCTTGTTTAGCCTGGAGAAGAGGAGGCTGAGAGGAGACCTGATCACTGCCTACAACTCCCTGAAAGGAGGTTGGGCAGAAGTGAGTGTTGGTCTCTTCTCCCTAATGCCAGATGATCAGACGAGGGGGAATGGTCTCAAGCTGCGCCAGGGGAGGTTTAGATTGGATGTAAGGAAGAAGTTCTTCACCGAAAGGGTTATCACGCACTGGAACAAGCTGCCCAGGGAGGTGGTGGAGTCACCGTCCCTGGATGTGTTTAAGAGACGGGTGGATGAGGTGCTGAGAGATATGGTTTAGTGGCGGACAGATACGGGTGGACTGGATGATCTCTAAGGGCTTTTCCAACCTAGTGATTCTATGATTCTATGATCCTATGAACAAATTCTAATTTGTTCGTAATAAACAAATTAGACAGACTGCACTACACTTTTAAATTAAGGTTATTCAACATCGACAGAAGAACCTTTCACATAATATATAATTAATATATACCTAAAATATAACTACATTTAGAGACAATTTAACAATATTAAACTGAAGTAAAAAGTTCTCCAGACGTGTCTTCAGATAGGGCTATGGAAAGCAATTATTCATGAGTTACCCTATGTGCAAACATGTCTATTCAGCACGGAATACATTACACAGAGATTTTATTCCTCAGTACCTTTACATCAATAAGACTTTCACACAATCATGATTCATACAATCAAGTTCCAGTATCTAAAAGGCCAAAAATACCAGTGTCTAAATATAATGATGACTCATTTTCAATATAATGCAACTGGATTTGAAAAATAGAACCCAAAGAATTTTTCATTAGAAAGAGCAACAGCAAGGATGTTAATTGAAAGGGGGAGTAAGGGGAAGGCTATATTCACATACTGTAAAGCCGTAAAAGGCTTTATTGACGCAGTCCTGCAATAATACAGATTTCAGGATTTTCCAGAGTTACTCTTGCATTACACCTTTGATTTCCAATATTGTCTTATCCTCACCGCTAAGAATGGATTGAATAGTCTCGCTCTGAACTGATCTGACTTCACCCCAGTGGGTATTCTAAAGTCTGTTGTCAAGTTGTCCTTAAAATGTCTTGGATAGGCTAAATACGGTGAGTTAATTATGATTCTCACTGAAAAAAAAGCTTCACTGCAATCACCCTCCGAGTCATACATGGAGCCTTTGACCAAGTGCATCTCCTTGGAGTTCTTGCCCACAAAATGGACCCAGGGCTTCCCATTCCTTATTGCTTCCCTACAGCGTAGCAATACCAGATCTGTACTCCCGTTCAGTCGTACCTTCCCTATCCATGTTAACTCCTTCAGCCATAACATCACGCTGACTGCTCCTTAATCAGCTACACTCTTTTTCCAGGCTGCTGCTTTCTACAACACAGTCTCCCATACTGCAAGTACAATCTGTGCTGCTTACAAATGTGTCATCTAGCACTTAATTGTTACAACTTTTCTAAACTAATGAAAGTTCCCTAACAAGGGCTTTTATATCTTTCTTTAGAAGATATAACTGTGAATATTTAATAGGTATTAGTTTTAAGATGTAATTTAAGTTGCTTTTCTTTAATAAATTTCTATATGCTTTCTGACCTAAAACTTTTTTGTTACTGTAGAAATTAGCTTGAAAGCAGAGAATTTGTGGTATTGTCCCTCTAATGCGGCCAAGAAATATATCCTTAAATAAATACAGGTTTCATTCCAAACCTTGCTTGGGACCACAGACAGTCATGAGTCAGATTTTCCATATTACTAACACTTGGGCTGTTCCAGGGGTGCAAAGCTTGAATGCTGCTTCGCAGCCCAAGGAGTAAGTCATAAAGCATGCATTTTTCAATTGGACCAAAGCTGTACCATTTCCTACAATCACTGTCCATCAGACAGGGCTCCTACCTGCTACAATGCTGGTATGTTTTTGTATCGTTGTTGATATGCTTTTTCAAGAGTCTTGTTACACAGCACAGCTTCTGATTTTGCAGGCTCGATAAAACTTGCTATTGTGTTCTACAAATGGCTCCTTCTGGCAGTAGCTGCTATCAGTTCTTAACAGTGCTGGCATTCAATTAGGCAATAGGAAAAAACATTTCCCATCACCCACATTAACACTGCAAGGTGTTACAGCAGTGGAAACTTCTTTTTGGCCTTCCAAGTGATAATACATAAGAAATATCAGCAATTTTCTTTGGGCATTAATTGAATTGATCTGGTTCTGACTAACAGGGTCTGCAAACAGCTTCTCCAGTGTGTGGAGGACCTAATTATTCCCAGGAGAATGTGTCCTGTAAATGTGAAGTATAGTTATTGTGTCTATGGACTAAAAATTCTTGCAGTTCATAACCCTGTAGGTCTTTCTCTTACATTGCAGAGAAGCAAACAGAAAGAGCAGATGCATGAGCAGAAATAACACCTAAGAAATAGGTCTGTATCTGGTAGAAAAATGTATACCTAGTAACTCCATGTGCTTCTCTTTGAAGCCTAAAGGTGCAAGAGGAATTCTGAGCATTGTAAGGTAAGCCAGAACAAGGATATTGGGGCATGTCACAAGATTTAAGCAAAGACCAGATGTTAAAAAAGAGATTCCATATTATACCCTGTTTGACAAGGACAAGACTGTTTTGTAAAGGCAGCGTCTAACGTGTGACTGGGGATAAAAACCAGCAAGTGTCACTGCCACAAGTAACAACTCATCAGCTTTCTCATATGCATGCCCAATCCTTTAATCATTATTCTGATACCATATACATACATCTTAATGGGAATTCTGCCAAGTATAAACTGCTGAATTAACTGCTACAAAATCTTGAAAAATTAGAGCAAATTGCCTGTGCAGGAATGGTAATACACAAACAATATCAATAACATTTGCATTGTTAGCTGAGCCACAAAAGCCGTGAGCAAGAAAACAATAGGGAAGTCACTTATTATGCCATTTAGAAAAGAATCATAGAATCTTTTAGTTTGGAAAAGACCTTTGAGATCATCATGTTGAACCATCAACATAACATTGCCAATACCAGCCCTAAACCATGTGCCTATGCGCATGTCTCATCCACCTGTCTTTTAAATACCTGCAGGGGTGGTGACTCAACCACTTCACTGGGCAGCCTGTTCCAATGTCCCATCACTCTTTCAAGTGAAGAAATTTTTTCTATTATCCAATCTAAACCTCCCCTGCTGCAACTTGAGGCCATTTCCTCTTGTGCTGTGCTTGACTTGTCACTTGGCAGAAGAAACAAACCCCCACCTCTCTGTAACCTCCTTTCAAGTAGTTGCAGACAGGGGTAAGGTCTCGCCTCAGCTTCCTCTTCTCCAGCTGAACACCCCCAATTCCCTCAGCTGCTACTCACAGGACTTGTGCTCCCAACCCTTCCCCAGCTCTGTTCCCCTTCTCTGGACACACTTCAGCACCTCTTGCAGTGAGGGGCCCAAAACTGAACACAGGATTTGAGGTGTGGCCTCACCAGTGCCCAGTACAGGGGGACAATCCCTGCCTTAGTCCTGCTGCCCACATTATTTAGGTAAGGACCCACCATTAAGATCGTCAAGTCCAACTGTTAGAACTGCTGTGTCCAGCACTAAACCATGTCCCTAAGCATCTCATCTACATGTCTTTTAAATACCTGCAGGGGTGGTGACTCAACCACTTCACTGGGCAGCCTGTTCCAATGTCCCATCACTCTTTCAAGTGAAGAAATTTTTTCTATTATCCAATCTAAACCTCCCCTGCTGCAACTTGAGGCCATTTCCTCTTGTGCTGTGCTTGACTTGTCACTTGGCAGAAGAAACAAACCCCCACCTCTCTGTAACCTCCTTTCAAGTAGTTGCAGACAGGGGTAAGGTCTCGCCTCAGCTTCCTCTTCTCCAGCTGAACACCCCCAATTCCCTCAGCTGCTACTCACAGGACTTGTGCTCCCAACCCTTCCCCAGCTCTGTTCCCCTTCTCTGGACACACTTCAGCACCTCTTGCAGTGAGGGGCCCAAAACTGAACACAGGATTTGAGGTGTGGCCTCACCAGTGCCCAGTACAGGGGGACAATCAAGGACTACCACCACTGTTCCTGGTGCAGGCTAGGATGCCATTGGCCTTCTTGGCCACCTGGGCACACTCCCAGTTATGCAGGACTGCTGATAAATGATGGACAGTGGCTTGATGAGCACTTCTGCCAGCTCCCTCAGCACCCTTGGGTGGATCCCATCTGGTCCCATAGATCTGTGTGTGTATAAGTGGTGTAGCAGGTCACTAACCATTTTCCATTGGATAGTGGGGGCTTCATTCTGCTCCACATCCCTGTCTACCATCACAGGTGGCTTGGTACCCAGAAAACAACTGGTTTTACCATTAAAGACTGAGGCAAAGGTGGTGTTAAGTACCTCAGATTTTTCCTTATCCTTTGTAACTACGTTTTCTCCTGCACCCAGTAAAGGATGGAGATTCTCCTTAGCCCTCCTTTTGTTGATAATGTATTTATAGAAACATTTTTATTGTCTTTTACTATAGTGGTCAGCTTAAGCTCTAGCTGGGCTTTGGCCAATTTACTTCCTCAATACACTCACTGTTGCATGGGATATTTTCTGAGATGCTCCTGCTGTGTTATCTGCTAAAAAAACCTACTCTAAAAGTCCTGGGCTTAATATCAGGACTGAAAAGAAACAGGTTCTTGATCTTTCCAGGATTTGATTGGGGAGCTATTGTGGTTTAACTCCAGCTAGCA
>NW_010223544.1:0-16241 GCF_000690775.1 Eurypyga helias | reverse complement strand
TCTCTGCCCAGCCTGTACTTGTATTATACTCGGAAAGGCCGAAGAGCTTGGCTTCCAGCCGCAGAGATCATCCCATGTCATCAACACACCCAGGATCTTGTTCCCTGGTTTCCACTTCAATCACACTTTCTTTTCTCCCATCGTGTCATTACTGGGTGGCTCGCAGCGCTGCTGGGCACACTAGCGTATGATGTGCTTTACCTGATGCCACGCTGGACTGGGCTCCCACGAGGCTGTGCAGATATCCCCAGCCGCATAGACGTCCGGCAGGGACGTGTGCATGTGTTTATCTACTTTAAGACCTCCATCTTCACCTAGAGCAAACTGAAGGATTTGCACAGATCAGTACTGAGGAAAAATAATCATTTCAACTAAGTAATTCAACTTCACCCACGTTAAACAGTCATATCTCTTTACTTTTTCATGGCAGACTCCTAAAAAATTTGGAGAAATTCACTATTCTGCTCAAAAAACCATTTTAAGATATAAGATGACAGGAGGCAATACAAAGGGAACCCAGCAAGATGCTGTTCTGGATGCCACGTAACAGAAAAAGGTCGTTCAGTGTAAACAATGTCTGGCTGTTCGTTCTCCCACCTCATCTGACTCTGAGAAAAGACTGATAACCACACGAGAAACAAGTCGTTCAAGCCTCACCATCTGGAGACTCCTTCATCTTCACGGGAAGGAAACAGATGCCCCCAAGAGTGCCATAAGGAAGTATTTTTCACAACTGTTTACACAGAAACTATTACTTCTCCATAGCTAATTGCAACCCTGGCCCCTACAGAATTTATCATCAGTTCCTGAATTTATCAAACCTAGAACCCTTTAAATAAGCAGACAAAATCAGCCTACCAAAGCAGAAAGTTAATTTTCTTCACAGTAGCTGGTACGGGGCTGTGTTTGGGATCTGTGCCGAAAACAGTGCTGATAACCCAGGGGTGATTTTGTTACTGCTGAGTACTCGGTTACACAGAATCCAGGCCTTTTCTGCCCCTCACAGCACCCCCCAGTGGGTAGGCTGGGGGGGACACAGCCGGGGCAGCTGACCCCAGCTGCCCAAAGGGATATTGCACAGCATATGATGTCATGCTCAGCGTATGCAGCTGGGGGAAGAAGACGAGGGGAGGGATGTTCAGGAGTTACGGCGTTTATCTTCCCAAGTAACCGTTAGTGCCTGCAAGCCCTGCTTTCCTGGAAATGGTAAACATCTCCCTGCTGATGGCAAACAGCAAAGGAATTCCTTAGTTTGCTTTGCTTGGATGTGCAGCTTCTGCTTTGCCTAAATTGTCTTTATCTCAAACTCTGAGTTTTCTCAATTTTAACCCCTCTCTTGCCCCACCCCATGGCGGGAAGAGTGAGTGAGCAGCTGTGTGGTGCTGAGCTGCTGCCTGGGGTTAAACCAGCCACCTAACACAGAGACAGAATGATCTCAAGGCCTGACACTGCGCCTGGCAGCTATGAACTCCGTCATCAGCATCCATGTTGGGATGCTGATTCAAGAGCTTGACTTCCCCTCATGCATACCAGCGCCTTTAGAGCTGCTTCCCAGATGAAGAACATTGGAAATAACATTTTCTCCTGGGAAGGAAGCAGTTAAGATTTGTAAGGTAAGAATGTGGTGCAGGATTAACCCAAAAATTATTGCACATTTTTGCCACCTTAACTGATTACACAGATCGGTTTTTCCCACTTTGACAGGCCCAATCCTAGCAACGTAATCATATATATACACAGCGAATCAGTACGTATCAGCAGCAGCAATATAATGAGCCAAAAACAGCAAATGAAGTAAATTTTTATCACATTAAGTATCACAGTAGCAACAATTTTGAAATGCTGTACAACATTTAAAACCTTTATCCATCAGTTTCATGCCAGAAGCATAAATCAGCTGAAAGGGCTTATTTCACTTTACTTTAAAAAGGTTAAGCTTCAGAAGAAATCCGTATACTTACATTGTTGCCATCAAGAAATGGTTTAACATTTGGCACGACCCCGGTTGCACTGACAATGAAGTCGCATCCATAAATCTTCCCGTTAGTTAATTCCACATACACAGGCCACAGCACTGAAAAAGGGGAAAATTTTGCCCTGAGAATGTAACCAACAGAAGGTATTTTATTAACTAGGTCTTACAGTAAGACATGAAATAGAAAAAGAATCTTTCGAGATATCTAATTAAATAGGGGAAAATAAAAATAAAACCAAACCAACCAAACAAAAACACATCAGAAAAGGAGATTACCTGTAACATGTTTTACCTTCACTCAGGACTAAAATAAAAAGATTTTGGAACTTAGTTCCAAGCGCTAGTGTTAACTTTCTCTGGAATTTTCAAAGTTCTCTTTGTAAGGGGAAAATGCTGCCCTGCCACTGCTTCAGACTGAATGTTCTCTGAAGCCTGCAACTGCCAATACTTTCTGCACGTAAGTTTACACACGCACAAGAAACGCCTCAAAAGCAGAAAGAACGTCAGAGATTTGACTTGCTAGGACCTTTCGCTGAAAGTAAGTGGCTATTAAAGTAGTATTTTAAATACTACATTTTGGTCAGCGAAATTTAAAGATGTAATTATTATTGGAAACTACTTTCTTTCAAGGCTTACTTCACTTCTGACACTAAAAGTTGGTGGGTTTGGGGTTTTTTTCCCTTTTAACTCCACTATTAATGTATAGAATCATACCGTAGAATCACAGAATGGTTTGGGTTGGAAGGGACCTTAAAGACCATCCAGTTCCAACCCCCCTGCCATGGGCAGGGACACCTTCCACTAGACCAGGTTGCTCAAAGCCTCATCCAGCCTGGCCTTGGACACTTCCAGGGATGGGGCATCCACAGCTTCTCTGGGCAACCTGTCCCAGTGCCTCACCACCCTCTCTGGGAATAATTTCTCCCTGCCATCCAACCTAAACCTCCCCACGTTCAATTTCAATGTATGATCTTATGGACTGTCACAAGGAGGGAACCTTGTGCATACACTACTTCAGTGACTTTGTGGGAAAAGGGTGTGATGCATAACATTTTGCAATTTAATTGTAGCCCATAAATCAAATTCTCAACTACTATAAATTGCTAGAGCTCCATTTAATACAGAAATAAAGGATTTGTTTTCCAAATCTGTATTTGCTCTAAAATCACAAACATGACCAAACATGCTCCAGCACTGCTTTATCTTAACACGTTATTTCTAACCAGCACTGGCACCTACCCTCATCTGGCTCTACGTTTTTCTCTTCCTTAGGAAAAGCCAAAGAAGTCCGCTGCAGTTGTGTAAATTCTTGTTGTAAGTGTATTTTCTTTACTTCACACAGTATTTCAATATGAACTTTATGAGAAAACTAAAGAAAAGATGGACCAAATTGTAAACGTGATGATTAGCAATAACAATTGATTTTCATGGCAGATATACCTCCACCTAAACCAACGCGTTACTAAACCAGGGGGGACACAAAACAAACAGAAAAATCCCAAGCATCCTAAAGCACGGCACATTAGCTGAGCTCCTACACTTTTTCCTTTTTCTGGCACAGATCTAACAGCAGCAAATGACAATTTACCTGCTTTTTCAGCAGATTTGTGATGTCCCTTGAAACGTCATGACAATTTAGATTTTTCTGGTGTGCCAGAAAACGTATTCAAGTTCCCCTGAGTTTACAGGAATAGAATGTAGAATTTATCAGGGCAAAGCAAAAGTAAATTATTTTCTATCTTCCAGGATTTCAAATCCTTCATCTTTCCATCATGAGTTAAATTCTGATAACAATAATTATGTTCTAACTGCTGTAAAAAGAAGAATATATATTCTGACAGTGTAACCCACGTTTCAACCACTTACTCCTATTCCGAGCTTGAAACAGAGTTGGAAAGTTACCTGTTTCTCTGAACTGTTTCGTGGATTCAGGCCTCACATGGTTTTATTCTCCACTACACAAACACATTCCCACAGCCAAGACACCACTGCTTTATCTGCTGAATAACCTCAGCGTCCTTCAGTTGGTACCCAAAGCCGTTTCTGTAAAAACTACGACCGATGCCTTTGAAAGGCCTTTTCTCTGAAGCAGACAATTGCTGTGTTAGTGTTAACGTTATCTGCCTGTTTAATTCTGACAGGAGAATCGGTTCAAGCACCATTTTGTTTTTACATTTCTAAGAATCCTGAATGTGACGTTTCACGTTCTGTCATCCATACCCACTTGGAGCGAGTGTGTGAACAAGATGAGGGCCGTACCTCTTTAGTCCCTTTAAGGTGTAAGCCCTCATGCCAGTCGGGGCCTAAGGCACTGCCCAGTTTGTCACCTGCTGCTACAGGTCTTTCTTCTTCCTCACTTCCTGAAGGAAAGAGATGGAGAATATCATATTTAGCGTGCATACTTCACAGAATGCAGAACAAGGATTCTCAAAGAAAAGAAGGATGATCTGGTTGCCGAAAGGGAAGTAAAAAATGCGTAATGTCCCAAAACCCATTAATTTGCAGACAAACTGGACTCCAAACCACTGTTTTTAACACCTTTCAACGTTATGCCTTTCATTCCTTCACTGATCTCTGAAACGCCCCTGCCACTGTTGGGTGCCTGCATGGGCCCCTAACAGCCAGACCCCCAAGGGCACCAGGGCTCTGGAGACCCACTACGGACCGAAGCTGCGTAACATCACTGCTAGCGTTTAAAGTGACACCCACCTGCTGGCAAAGGTGCAACCCCCTCCCCCGCCCGCCCGTGCAAACCCTAACGCGCCACCACCCGTGTGAAGAACCTCAGGTGCCACTTGCTGACGTTTAGGCTGACCCTCTTACAATTTATTCTTCCAACCCGAAGTCTAGAACCAAGCTGCTCCTCTCTTGTTGTTTGGGCCCTATGTTTGCCTAATGTTTGGTCATGCAGTTCCAGTTAACTGTTTTTAGGAAGACCGCAGTTTCCCTGCATCTGTAACAACCACCTGTGAGGTTTCATCTGGTCCTCCAACAGCTTATTACGGGAGAGCTCCTTCCCACCTCATGCTGACGTACTGCAGGCAAAAGCTAAGGCATCCCAGAAAAATGAACAGGTTCTTCAGCAGATGGAATACAGGAAACGAGATGTAAACTTGGCACAGATAACAAGACATTTTTACAGGGTTTAGGTAATGCTATCACATGCTGTTGCGTGTCTACATTAATTCTGGATCGGTATTTGTACCTTTTCTCGCTTTTATTTTTTTGAAGGAAATTCCATTGCTGCTAACAGCTTAGTTACAGCTTGTTAATTTAACTGATCTTAGGACGATCTTTAATATTAAATGCTGCTGCTGCAGTTAGGAGACTACGACACCGTACCTTCCACCGTATACCTGGTTCTTTTACATTCAATTGGAGTCTCCCGGTTTTCAGCAGTTAACTTTGGAATAAGGAATTCAGCTGCTCCTGCGTCAAAAAACGTGTTCCCAATGGCTTTGTCTTTGATAGCCCAGATTACTTCGCAGCCCTGGATTTCGTACCTGCGGATGTTTAAACAATAGGTAAAGTGAGAAGACTACCCAAAGAGATTCTGACTCCACACAACCAGGAGCGTGCCAGGGTTCATTCCAGAAACTAGAAATGAGAAATCCAAGACCTTCAAGCCTATCAAATCCACTACTGCTTCTAAATATTTACATAAGGGACACAAAAGTATCTCTTCATGTTGACAGATTGTATTTTCTCAACACTACCAACCCTAATTGAAACAGGCTGCGGGAAAGCAGATATAATAATAACAAAACCAGTATCATCTTGCGCCACACAATGGAAAAAAAAAAGTTCATTTTTGACAGACTGCTCACTGCTGAGAACCTGCACTTGCACCTTGTTCGTACTGTGTGGAACGTGAACTGTTGGACACATGCAGAGGACAAATCCAGTGAAAGTGAAAAAGTGATTCCTGCAACGCAGCACAAGACCGTGTAACTGTGCCATACAGATGTGTCTGTATTCTAGCAGACTGCAGGACCATGTGGTTCAGTGTCCGGTCTGTAACAATGGCCATGTCAGACACTTCAAAAGCTCTTCAACTGAAATCAGGATGGGTGCAAGACAAGGTGCCTCTCTATTTCTGTTCTATCATCTTCTGCGTGTTGTGTCTTAGGTGTGGCCAGCAGGTTGAGGGAGGGGATTCTCCCCCTCTGCTCTGCTCTTGTGAGACCCCACCTGGAGTGCTGCGTCCAGCTGTGGAACCCTCAGCATCAGAAGGATATAGACCAGTTGGAGCGAGTCCAGAGGAGGCCACGGAGATGCTCCGAGGGCTGGAGCACCTCTCCTATGGGGACAGGCTGGGAGAGTTGGGCTTGTTCAGCCTGGAGAAGAGAAGGGTCCGGGGAGACCTTATAGCACCTTCCAGTGCCTGAAGGGGGTACAAGGAAGCCGGGGGGGACTTTTTACAAGGGCCTGGAGTGACAGGACAAGGGGTAACGGGTTTAAATTGAAAGTGGGGAGGTTTAGCTTGGATATCAGGAAGCAGTTCTTCGCGGAGAGGGTGGGGAGGCACTGGGACAGGTTGCCCAGAGAAGCTGTGGATGGCCCATCCCTGGAAGTGTTCAAGGCCAGGCTGGATGAGGCTTGGAGCAACCTGGTCTAGTGGAAGGTGTCCCTGCCCATGGCAGGGGGTTGGAACTGGATGGTCTTTAAGGTCCCTTCCAACCCAAACCGTTCTAGAATTCTGACCACTGAAGTCAGACAAGTTTTAGTAACTTTAATATTGGCCTTTATGGTCTTAACAGAAATCTCTGTGAGTCCCAAATCAGGAAAAGGCTGTATATTCTTGATCTGTGTCAAAATTTCTTTTGAGGCACGCTGTATCTTATGTGGCAGTAAGCACCTCCATGAAAAAAAAAATTTTAATCAATTTTGCTACTGAATGCTTTTAGAGCTGTAATTGTGTACATCAGTCTTCTCCCAAAGTAAGGCACAACAGATTTAACATCGAATTGTTAAGGATTCTACTTGTATATTTATCTTTAAAACTTAGCGCTTTACTTACACTAATTCAAGCGCGATCCCACCGTTTCCTACCACTACTATCCTCTCGGCCTGAGCCAGATTCTTCTGAAAAGCCTGCATTAAGAGAAAAGTCAATTACAACTTCCATCATACATTCCCTCAACTCTCATCAAGTATATCCTTTTCAGTATTTTCTTGCTCTTTTTAGTCTTTTCATTTTCTCAGGCTACCGACACACGTTTACTTAAGCCAAGATCTGCTACAGAAGCTCATGAAGCGGGTGCGGGATGAAGTCATTGATACAGCCGTACCAGTCTCAGCCTGAGCCCTGGTAAATAATTACACCTAAGCCATTTGACAGGGCCCTTGGTAGCATCCAGGAGACCTTCTGCCCTAGAGACCATTAGTGCTGTGATACCTGTTATTCCAGTTTTATCACAACTTGCATAACCTTCACAGGAATTTGCATAAAATGGCAACGGTACAGAAATTGAGGAATTTTAAAACGCCTGATCAGAAATCAGCGATTGAAAAACTAATTTGTAGAAAATCAAAGAACTAATTCTATTCATGAAGAAAACTTTCAGAAAGAAGCAAGTCCCCAAATCCATCTCAGTAGTGAGAGAAATGAAAAATAGCCCGGATAGTATTTTTAGATCATAATATAACCACTCCAAAGATTCAAGGATTCAAACAAACCAAGAGTCACGACTACCAGAGCAACTACTGCAATTACACAAAAATCCGTTCATCCATGCGTCCAGTTCACCTGACCAGCAGTATCGGAGAACCTAAAGCGTAAAAGGCCATGAAAACTGCAGCCCTTCGATCCCTTCAGACACTGGCACGTGAGTTGTGTCGGAGAGGAGGAGTGAACGCAGTCACCGTTAAAAAAAAAATAACCCCAAAACCAGCCCCAAGTATTTTCAGCCTCATTCAAAGTTCAACATCGGTTTTGAGGAGGACGATGGCCCAGTTTGCTGTTTCCCACAGTGGCCAACAGCGGATGCACAGGCAGGACTATCCAAAGACAGTAAGTACATGACGATAGCACCCTGGGACACCCTCACAGGTTCCAGACACCACTGGTGCCACTCGGGTGGCGTTTCTCTTTTCAATTTAGACAAGGTATCAAAGGCTGCCTTTTTTGTGGGGTTTGATTTCCCTTCTGTTCTTGTATCTCAGGTAAAGTTTTAATACCCAAAGCAAACAACAATTTCATAGTTTCACTTCAGTTTACTTGAGAAAGCATCTTTTTTTATCCTCAACACTTCATTTGGTGAATTACAGTTCTTACTGTAGGGAGGAGTGTTCCCCTTTCATTCTGCCTCCTCCAATTCTTAAGGCCTACAGCAGCAAAACCTCCCTTCTACTTTCAAGCTGAATATTAAGTAATTTCTTGTGTGAAAACCTTTCCACATCTTTGACTGTAACTCTTTCCTGAACAGTGAGGAGAGGCTAGAGTAAAATTAGAAACAACCATATCCTTCAGTAGCTTTTCACTGTGAGAAGCAGCCCCTCGTACCGTGTACCAGACACACGTTTACACTTTCACACTGGCTTCTGCCTGGAGGGTAAAAGAACAGCATTTACTCTACAGTATCATGCTAGAAATACCCTCTATAAGCAATCTATAACCTTAATAAATTTAGTGACTCATCAATTTATTTAATGGTATTTTAAAGCTATTTCTCTGCTACTGAGAGTGTCCCTGTTTAAGGATATATAATAACAAGCATAATTTTGTGGTTTTCCATTTCACTCTGCAATCATTTTTAGTATTTTGCATCAGAAGCAAGAATGTATTATACACCTCAAAGTCCAAAACACATTTACCTGTGCACTGTCAGTATCCCGGATTCCTAATACATATGGGTTTCCTTCCAAAATCAACTTTGGTTTTGCTCCAGCGCACAGGCAGAGTTTTTCATACATATATTCTTTCCCATCTTCAGTGACAATTTTCTGTTAAAAATGAAAATAGAAGAGAAAACAATTGCAGACTTCTAAGAGAACATTAGCATTTTTTTTTTCCTTCATGTCAAGAGTATTTTGCAGGCATTAGAAGCTCTAACTGGCACACTTAGTGACTGGGTCTCAATGACTTGCATTACACTCACAACAGACTTACAAACCTAAGGAGGTGACGTTACCTGCCCGATAAAAGAGAAAGTGTAAACGGTTCAAAGAAAGATGAAACACAAAGATTACCACTTGGGGGCACTCTGTACTCACTGCCTGTGCTAGAAGAACAGGTTTTCCGTGTGACAGATGTCCCCCCACCCCAGTAACAGATGTAAACTGTGCTCTACTATACAAGAGCAATTAGGAATCTCATTGAAAACATTTCAACGACAGCAGACCTGTGTTAACTTAACTAGGGACATGCTGGAATACAGTTTAGAGAGACCGCAAATTTTGCTCTTTGCTAAGGAAAAAGATAAACACTAAACAAGCTACATCCCTCTGCAACCAGCGATATTGAAAATTTAACATTTAAGACCTTATTCGTCGTTTTCCAAACTAAAAGCTAAATACTTGACAGTGGTTTTGCACACAGAGGGTTCTTCAAGGTTTCAGGCAAAAGATTCTCCAAATCCATATACATGAAATATTCATGTCCCCAGAGACAGACCTAAACCAAACCACCATTACAGTCATGATTCAAGAGTATCATCAGGATCATCTGAGTATTAGCAGAATATAACTGGAATCATCTCTGTGACTTAAAATGAGCAAAACCAGTTTTGGATCTGAATGTGAGGTTCTGATAAATGCTGAAGTGAGAAATAGTATGTCGAGGCGACACGACACTAACAGGGATCTGTACGTGCTGTGCATTGCTCATACTCCCAACACATTTCCTGCTAAAAAGGAAGGAGGAAAGGTGTAAATGCTGGTTCTTTCAAGGTTTTTTTTTGTTTTGTTTTGGGTTTTTTTGGTATCACGAAGTTGCTAATAGTTTGGTCTCTGTAGCAACAAGCAGCAATTCAGGAATTGGAGATCTCTCCACGGTTACAGAAGTTTTCACGCATCTGTATTGGTTCAACTGACTGGTCTGGCTGCTGTGCCAATCAGGTGTTCAGTGCAATCTCTAAGGTGTCAAAGATTCAAATCCAAAACATACGGTTTCTTAATTAACAAGTAATTTTTGATCTTTAATTTTGTCCCCTGCATATATTTCTGTTTGAACAACAGTGCAAGCGGTAAGTGAAATTAAAGTTAGGAAGTATTTTCTTGTAATTCTGGTAACACTCCAAGAACCAGAACGTTCTTGAACAGAATTTCACACCCAAAACATTCAACTGTTTCTTAGATTCATTTTTTTAATAAATAATTTGAAAAAACCCACATAAAACAAAAGAGAAAACATTAGCTTACATGCTCATCGCTTTTCAATCGTTTTACTCCAGACTGTATAACTTTAATATTGGGGTATCTTTTTTCTAACAGAGAACTTGGTTGCTCTTCTACATCAAATTCCTCAAGTGTTTTGGAGACCTGCAGGAAGATGAGAAGTATTTAAAAATATGAAACATTTATCCATCTTCTTTCTTCCTAAAGCTGGTACAAAAAAAGTGTCACATTCGTTTCCAGGAAAGCAGTCACAACATAAAGCCCGTGTTGTCTCAAAACATGTTACTGCTAAGGTCCCTTTTTGTATGCAGAATCTCTGCATGCCTGTTCCCGGTAGAGAGTCAAAGTAGTACAGAAAATTTTAATTCTACAGCTAGAGGTGAAGCAAGAGTGAAGAACCCTAACGGCTGCTCTGACTGCCATAATGCCTTACTCCATGGATAGACTATATCATGAGGGTTGGCAGCACGGCTGTTTAACTGACCTGATGCAGCGCGAAGAACCTGTTTTTCCTGTTTGTTACGATTTTGATAAAATAATGATGTTTTCCCACGCAAGCACCTTCCTCTCTGCAGCATTTGGAGAAAAAATAATTTGGTCAAAATAGTGTAAAGAATTACGGAAACGCTTTTGTCTGAAATAAATACTTTTATTCTATTTAAAAAAAAAAAAAAAAGCTGGTGACATTTTCTTTAAAACCCTAATGATTCAAAAACCTCCTGATGCAGGATGTCAGGAAAAGTGCTCACTGTTGCTCATCTTCTAAGCAGGATGTACAAGAGAAGTGTTTAGGCAAGACAGATTCAGGATCACCTCAAAGCATTTACTCAGCACCTCACCCACAGTCACTCTCTGATATTTCAGAGACTGGTGAGGAAAATAAAAATGATTAAAGAAAAAAAGAGGCAAACCAGAACGTGGAAAATATTCAAGTAAGTTATGTTGATTTTGGGTTTCTCCCAGAAGGGAGCAGCTACACAGAAACCTCCAGGCCTTCTGCTTTATAGAATATTCAGAGTCTGGAACACAGCTAGGAACCAGAAGCCACTCCATGCTTGCAGTTCAGAGGGAAATGAATTTGCTCGTGTCCAAAACTCAGATGCTGCTGCCTTCAAGAAGCACTTAGCTATTCCATTATTATTCAGGTACCGAAACTTGCGTCGATGTGAATTAGAGACTTCACGTCTCTGCGATGTGTAAATGTCTCTCTGGGTACTCATGACCCTACCTGTCAGCACTCTCAAGCTCAGAAGATGTTCTTTAGCCGGGTGTTACTCCACCAGTCTCACACAGAGCTTTCAGTCCCTCAGCTGTGCTCTGAGCACCCATTAGCCCCAGATAAAAAAACCACAGTGCAAAAAGGCAGAGATGCTGATAGCTACTTACAGCCACTAAATGCAAAGAACTGCTGTTCAAATCTCTCTGTGCCTGCTTTTCCCCTCCGTGGCGATGTGAATTAGGCAATCATACAAGAAGAATTACGTTAAAACCAGGCTGTCGGATAAACTGCAGCGTGGTCTTTCTTTACTTGCCATGAGCTATACCTCACCTATTAGACACCGTGTTTCAGAGAAGGAGACAGGAATATAAATGCCAGGTGGAAGCCCAGCTCTAGGTGTCTTAACTTGCCCTGAGAGATAAATCCTAACTTCTTACTGGCTGGCAGCTTTGCACCCTGCATTCTGTGCAATCAAGCCTCCAGCTCTTTCTTCACCCTGTGGTAGAGTTTAAAGTTCCCTCAGAGTGGGGAAAAAGAGCAGCGCTTTCCAAGACCTGAGCGCCCCTGCAAAACTACCTTAATGAACCTACTAGCCAGAAATCCAAACTCGTACGCATTTTATTTTCCTTTTCAAACCAGCAGGAGAGGTCACTGAATCATCAGCTGCTGGAGGTGTAGCTAAAGCTGAAGGCAATTTCACACCAGGCTATCCCTTCTTTTGTTATTTGTCAGATGTCTGTTTCTGCCCAAAATTCAAACACACTGCTGTATGAGTATGAGAATCATACTCATCAGTCCTACTAACACCACTGCAGTCACGCTTGTGTGAGTCCTACTAACACCACTGCAGTCACACTCGTGTGACAACAAGTTCAAAATCATAAGCATTTTCAGGATTAGGTTCTAAATTATGTGTACATAGAAATTTCTGAAGAGGTCTCACTGTAAGAAAAATTAAGTCTCTCTTACCTGTTTGAAATTTGTTACAGCTTTTATAACTGGGGAAGCAGTCATTAAGAAAATGTCTTCTGATGGGAATTCCACGGCCAGCTTGGAAGGAAACAGAAATCATGATGAGTGAATACAGTCATCACACAGATTTTTACTTTAAAACAATAAAATTATGATGAAAAGTAGTTTGTGTTACTACGTTACTTTAGTCTTGTAGAATCCTATTGGATAAACACTACTACAAGGTAATAACTGAGACGAACAGAATCCGGAGACCCAAGATGCTAATGCATTCACACACAAATATATCTCCAAGAACTGCAGCCGCGGTATAAATAACTCCTCGGAAGACTACACTTACAGTATTCTAAAGGACAACAGTAGGAACGCACCAGGATCACACAATTTCTGGAGACATCCAGTCACTGGATATGCTTTTTGTTATTGCAGAGCAGTGACTGCTCACAGATTGAATTTTGACAGAGGAAAGGTTGATTCCTATTGGCTACATGAAATATTATGTAGTAAACTGATAAATGGATTATCATCTTCAGAGTGCTACTAACCAATACAAGACCTTGACAGGCCCCAAGACAAAGTGAAGTATTTCCATCTTAAATCATCACAGAATCACAGAATGGCTTGGGTTGAAAGGGACCTTAAAGATCATCTAGTCCCACCCCCCCTGCCATGGGCAGGGACACCTTCCACTAGACCAGGTTGCTCCCAGCCTCATCCAGCCTGGCCTTGGACACTTCCAGGGATGGGGCATCCACAGCTTCTCTGGGCAACCTGGCCCAGTGCCTCCCCACCCCCTCCGGGAAGAACTTCTTCCTGATATCCAATCTAACCCTCCCCACTTTCAATTTATACCCATTCCCCCTTGTCCTGTCACTACAGGCCCTTGTAAAATGTCCCCGCCCAGCACCCTTGTAGCCCCTTCAGGTATTGGAAAGCTGCAATGAGGTCTCCTCAGAGCCTTCTCTTCTCCAGGCTGAACAAGCCCAATTCTTGCAGCCTTTCATCATAGGAGAGGTGCTCCAGCCCTGGAATCATCTCCGTGGTCTCCTCTGGACTCACTCCAACTGGTCAATATCCTTCTGATATTGGGGGTTCCACAGCTGGACGCAGCACTCCAGGTGGGGTCTCACGAGAGCAGAGTACAGGGGCAGAATCACCTGAAATGCGTGTTGCTCTGCCACAGAAAATAAACCAGCTGTGTCGAGTACAAACCGCACGCCTCTGAGATACAGACAAGAGCCAGGGTTCCCAGCCACCAGCATTCTAGAGCTGAACAGAACAGCTGTATGAAGCACATTCCATGTTGCACAACTGCACCCGAGCTATGAAGGGACCAGCACCTCTTCCTGTACCACGGACAGCGGCAACCCAACACAGCAGTCTGAAGGGGAACGCGGCGAAACCCGGTTGCTGGTTTAAGAGACATTCCCATGCTCATACCCTTGGCAAATACAAATTAAGAAGGCTATGTAAAACTTCTCATAATCCACACTTTATAACATGACTCCCTAACATGCGTGTCTCACGCTGCAGCTGTGTGTTTTATACTGACAGACAATGCAACGGGTGACATAGAATCACAGCACGGTTTGGGTTGGAAGGGACCTTAAAGACCATCTAGTTCCAACCCCCCTGCCATGGGCAGGGACACCTTCCACTAGACCAGGTTGCTCCAAGCCTCATCCAGCCTGGCCTTGAACACTTCCAGGGATGGGCCATCCACAGCTTCTCTGGGCAACCTGTTCCCGTGCCTCCCCACCCTCTCCGGGAAGAATTTCGACATGCAACACAGTGCTGTGCAGTTGTCCCCTGCTGTATCTAACGAGCCTCAGAAAAACTACAGAACACTAAGGGAAGAACGGTATCATGTTTAATACCTTTATTGATGACAGTGGGATCACGTGCACCCTCAGCACATTTGCAGATGACACCAAGCTGAGTGGTGCAATCAGTTATTCGAAGGAAGGGATGCCAGCCAGAGACCCTGACAGGCTTGAGCAGTGGGTCCATGTGAACCTCATGAGGTTCAACACGGCCAAGTGCAAGGCCCTGCACAGGGGCTGGGGCAGTCAACAGCTTTAGTACAGACTGGGGGGTGAATGGATAGAGAGCAGCCCTATAGAGAAGGACTTGGTGATATTGGTCAATGAAAAATTAGGTAAGGGTTGTCAACATGATTGCTCCCAGACTGCTGCCTAAGAACTCTAAACTACAGTACATCCTTTCACTCACACCCAAAATGGAACACTATGTTCCGCAGAATTGTACTTGCTCAAAACGAAGACTGAGAAAAAGTTGTGTTCAATCTTCCTCTTTTATTTAAAGCAGGCCCCAGCTATAGATGTACAACACAGAAATCCTTCTAGAACACACAGCACCACTTTTAACGGACTGGGTAAATTAAAACGTATGCAAGAAGACTACTAATACTCACTGCTAACTGTGCTGCCTGCAGCACTGCAAGTTGAGAAAAAGAAGCAAGTCTTGATCATCACATAACAATCTGATTTGGGTTTTCCAGTAAGAAAACTAAGGGTGAGGGAAAGGAAAGAGCGTAAGAGAGATGTGAATTACAGCAATAAGCAGCACACTCAATGAGCTTGGGAAGAAAACAAAGCTCGAACTCTGTGGCACTAACACAGCAGAAAGCACTTTCCAGAAAACAATAAATTTTGGTCCCTTTTATAGCAATCTTGAAAGTTACAGACATCCAATATATATTGGAAAAAACCTGTGTTGTGAAACAGGATTTTAGTAATTAGATACAATTCTAAATTACTTCCAGGAAAACAGTGTCTCTGAGAAGATTAAATGTTGACCCAAATCTTATTCTTGCAAGCATTTAAGGATACACAAGAACCTTAATTACGTAAATAGTGCATCAACTTTTATGGCATTACTCATATCCACACAGCATTTAAGCATCTGCAGCACCAGAGCCCGCATGTTACATTAAACACGAATGACAGAGAAAAAAATCCTCGAACTGATAAATGGTAGAAACAAACCAGTACCATAAGGATGGAGAACAGTACCAATGTTTTTTTGTAATTTAGTCTGCGTGTGGTTTATACAATGTCAGAAATGAGGGAATATCACTTCCTCTCCAGAGGATAAATGCATCTGAAAGCCTTTATACTGCTTTCTAGTTTTAACAGATAAAATGTTCTTCACTGAACTAATACCCACGTCATTTTATTCCATGTTACAGGTACAAAATCACCTCCAGTTACTGTTAATTTAACACCACCAAAAAGCCTTGAAACCAAGAAACGCATCGATTTATTTTTAGAGCTTGAGCTCATGTAAAGCTGAAGAGACTGGACATCTCCACAGGTACACAGCCCTAAGCATGGCTCTAATAAAACCAGGGCAGTATTTTTATGAAAAGGAGCGCATGACAGCGGCCTCCACCTCGGTTGTGCTGCAATCCCTGAGGGCTGTGGGGTGTGCCGTCAAGATCCTGGCCCCAACAAGCACAGAAGCCCAGCACGCCCAGGGCACTAAGCTGTAACCCTCTCCTGATGAAGCGCTTGTATGTCTCCACCAGGTGAGTTATGTAATCAGTGTGTAAGTGAGAATATAAACCCAAAGAACTGTTTCTGCCGAAGCCCGCGGGCTGGCCCTGAAGGCCTGTGCTCCCCTAAGTAACCGGAACACCGGAGCGGCCGCTGCGGCCGCGCTCACCCACCGCAGGGCGGACAGGGCTCGGCGCGTAGGCGCGGCCAGACCGGGCCC
>NW_010223543.1:0-38386 GCF_000690775.1 Eurypyga helias | reverse complement strand
TTTTTTTTTTTGTCTCTGTGTGTGCTTGGCTTCTGTTTTTAAGCAATACACAGGGGACTTGGAAAGAATTGCATGTGATGCCGGGGGGGGCAGCGAATGTGGGTGTGCAGGTGTGTCCTGAGTGTGTGTGTGTGTGCGAAGTGCATTTGTATTTTGTGTTTATGGGATGATGAGTGATAAAGCCTCCAAACAGCTACTGTACATAGAGCGAGGAGCACGGCAGAGACCGCTGATGGAGAAATCGGTCAGGGATGCGGGAAAGCTACAGAGCACTCCACAGAGTTTGGTCCCTTGTGCTCCAGGACACCTTTCCATAGTTCATTACTGACACTGTCAAGGTGATGGCTCTCATTCCTCCTCTGGCTTCTCGGTAGAGGAGTGCCAAGAGGGAAAACTTTAGGGCTAATGTGAATTGATAGTGTTTCAGTTCCTCCAGCAGCCCGAGACAGTGTTATTCCAGGGAAAAGAGGGGAAAATAGCGTGGTGATCTAGAGCAGATGGATCATTTGCTGTCCCGTATTAGTGTTCAGCGAGAGAGAGATGAAACACTATCAGTTTGGCCAGCCAGCAGAAGCATTGCAACCCGGTTTACATCCCAATTCCAAAGTAGGTTTAGACTGGGTTTTCTTTCTTCAGCTGGCCAGCTAACTGTTCCTACTGAGAGCGGAAATGTGTTCCTACAGTAGGAGAGTCTATTATAAATCTGCTGGGGAACGATTTGTTATTCAGAGGCAATCAAGTTATTTAGCTGTTCCATGGATTTCCCCCTAGTCTTTTAGTGTGCTTTCAACTATTTATTTTACCTATGTGCGTGAAGGGAGGTAAGACAGATTTTAGCTGCAGTTTAACAAGGAGTTAAGGCATAACTTGCAGGGTGCCATCTGCAAAGTGTCACTTAATATAAAGCAAAATAATAGCCCCTAGCTCTTTTAAATGGATTTTTGTTTCACATCTTCCTTGTTTGTTTCAAAACAAGCAGGTGATTTTGCTTAAGAACTTGGAAGGAAAACATTGTGGCTTCACAATGATACACGGTTTCCAATATTCAGAGCTCAAAATTACTACATTTGACTGGGAAACTGGAATTTGTTTACGAAATGTAGTGGATACAAAGTACATGAATAAGCACTTTGTATGCGTAGTTTTCTAACAGGTTGGATAATTTTTGCATCTAAAAGTTTACAAATGCACTTAAAAAGGTTGCTATCATCTGTGTTTGGAGGCCTTTATGCTGTATAGATACAGGAACATTACTGTTGCCTGTCTAGTTAATGCAATGCTAAAATAACCTGTCTCTCCACATGCTGTGTAAATGATGTTCAACAAAAATGAGCAGTCATGGAACTACTCTCATGCTATCAAGACTCATTTCATCGTTTCTTTTTCTTATTAGCCTAAATTAAAATATTTTACACAAGTTTGCCTTGGGATTTTTTTTTTTTTTCCTGCTGTGGCTGGCTGATGTGAAAGCAGGAAGCATGCTTTGAGTGAGTTGTGCCATTCCTAATGCTTGATAGCAGTGAGGGGAGGGACACCTGATGTGCTTTGTACATCATCCCTGAAGGTACGCGGGAGTGAGAAAAAGAGATGAAAAACCAGCACAGTGCGCTGGCAATTTAAATAAATAAATAAGGGTGATGCATGTTAGCTTGTCAGCTGCTGTTCTGCTGAACTCTGACTACTAGCTAAACACATTTTCTTGGTAAGCACTGCAACGTGATAGAATTTTTCTGATTTGACCCTAGTTTGCTGTTAAAAATCACATGTGGCACAGGAGAGCTCTTGTTCTGTTGATAAAAATCATGCCTCCTCGATTTAATCCCGAGCAGGCTGAAATATTCACAACTCCTACTGAAGTCACTAGGAGTTAGTTGTGTTCAGCACTCGTCAATATTTTTTACCTAAACATATCAGGATTCAGGATGTTTCATGGTACGATTGCCAACAGATCTGTAATGTGTCAGTTTGTTTAGATTTTACATTGGGTGCATACAGTATGTTTACAAGTAAATGTTTTCTTTTACCACAGGAACACTAAAATGTGTCAGGAGATGGAAAAGTTTAGCATTGCTCTTCTCATGGACTTTTAAAGAGAATTCTGGTGTCCTTTAGCTGTTTGGGAAAAAGTCATGTTCACTTCACAGATCTGTGCCCTAAGTTCTTTATGCTGGTTGATTAGCTGTTGGCGTTGGTGAAGGAAAAAAACCCAAATGGAATGTTTGTGCAAAAATAAAAAAAAAAAATACCCAAGTCATGTGTTTCTTTATCCTAACAACTGAAAGACCAGAGTGCTTTTGGCTGGATATGAAAATGCTGAAGTAAGGCTAACATTGAGTTTGGTCCAATGGTTGTTCCTGTTGATGTGAATGGCAGCACACCAACACTTAGGTTATTCTATAACCCTGTAACCTAGATGACACTTCCCTTTAATTTATGCTTTGTGACTTGGATAAAACCTCAAACCTTGGATTTATTCACCTCTAAAGCCCTTTTTTCCCCTTTTGAAACAAGCCTTACAGAGCTGTGAGCTGCTATAAACAAAGTAATGGAGGGAGAGTTCAGAAGTCACTCTGACTCTGTGAAGCTTATTGCTATAAAAGGTGGGAATCCTCTCTACCATTAGCCAACCGAATGAACTTTATTATTCTACAATATCAGCCTAAATTACTTTGTTCAAAGAGTTTTTATTCTGTGGATGGTGTCCTTCCACAAATGAAGAATGTGTATATTTTCTCTTGTAAACAACAAGTACCCATCAGGTTTTGTAGTGTTTTGTTGCAGGGCAAAATTGCTGTTATGTTTGGACATACGTATTGAGGAAGCTATATTGATCCCACATTTTCTTAAATTTTTAATGAAGAAAACAACAGCTATCACAGTGTTGCCTGGGATTTTTGGGGAGGAGGTGCAGTGGTATTGTCTATAGCCATGCAGAATGCAATCACAATATACATTAAAAAGCAGTAGCATAATCCATCTGAAAATGAATGAATCCATTTTTATCTGTAAATCCCTCTTTCTTTACTAGTTTTACATAGTACTATGTGTGTGTTTCAATCTGAGTGTATATTTGTAATTTTGAAATGTTTAGATGGATGAGATTACTTTATGCAAAGCTGACTTTTTATTTGCGTTTTGTCGCTAGAAAGATACTTTTTGTAATAAAATAGATTTTTTCCTGCTGCGCTTGCTTACACATAGAAGAAAATTAGTATATTCCTTCTGGGAACTACATGTAATTCTGAAGAGCCAGACGCTGAACAGAGCTACAAGCAGTTACCTTCCCAGTCTTGGTGAATGTGGATGCGTGTCAGGGTGACTGGTGCTTGGGCATGGCAGGGAAGGGAAGGGAAAACACTACCTCTCGCAGAAAGCAGAGCTTCTATCTGGTGCTGGAGTGGCTGTGTGTTGCAGGGCTAAAAGAGCAAGTCGCTTTTAAGCCCAGCCTTAAAAGTGTTAAACTCTCTCTCGTGGTTTGCATTTAGTGATTTGCTTGTTTTTTTCTTTATATTAGAGTAGATATGGAAGACTTAATTACAGTCTGGTAGTGCTAACACAGCTCTCTGATGACAACTGTTGGTAGGAGGTCAAATGAAAAATAGCTGTGGAGAGGAGTTTCCAGCTGCATTGTTTCACTTTGTGGTATGTTTTAATTTATGCCACTTTTCCCTGGATTTGTTATTATACCTTTCTTGCCCGTGTAGGCTGGGGGCTGCTTTGTGTTAAGAAAGTGTTTGTAGGAAGGCGAAAAAGAATGTTGTTAACTTTGTAAGAACACGATGCAACGGCTCCACCAACCTCAACCAAATGCAAGAATAGCTGTGGCATTGTAGGTAAGATGTTGCGAAGTTGCTTGACATGAATACGGGATTTCATACTTCATGAAAGGAGACCCGTTTTTAAGTGCAATTCAAAGGAAATGCTCCTTTCAGAATGAGATTCTCTATTAGTAAGTCCCCACTACCACTCTTGTCCTGAGGGATTTGTTTAGAGCAGCCCAGTTAATTCCTGGTTGAAGTGAGGTGGGGCCGATTTCTCCCACTGGATCCACTACTACAACTGGGTACCTATTCCAACGCTGCAGTGGTATTAGTAATAACGCACTATTGATTTCTGCTAATGGGCAATGCTTTTAACAGGGTGTATGCTTCCAGTCATTTTGATTGTGGATCTGTTTACCTTGCAACATCCGTGACGTTCTCATCCAGGCATTAGATATATTTAAAACCTGTGGACGCTTAACAGACTATAAGGAATCAAAATGCTTATCTGTAAACAAAAGTTAAAATCGTTAATTTGTTCTTTCATTTGTTTTTTTTTTGGGAGGGGTGGATGGTTCAGGACTGCACCTTATTTGCTTAAAATTTGTCTCTTTGCTTAAAAATAGTTACAAAAAGACTTATAATTATTAATATTAGAGAGTCTTTATGCTTTGAAAAAATGCTTCGTTTCATAATGGTAGGCCATTGAGGTATGATGAGACCTTAGCTCTCCTAATGACTGGTTGTTATCATACTTTAATATAAATGACACATACAGTGACAAGGTCTTTTTCAAGCTTACTAGCACTTTACATACAACAGTATCATCTTTTATAATGCATCACGTAGAGCTCCCATAAAGATTATTTTGTTTTGATCTGCAGTGAAAATATGAAAATTTTAAGCAGATCAAAATGGCTAGATTATTTGAGTCCTGGTGAAACAAACGAGCCATGAATGTATGTTTCTCTTATCATTGCCATCTTTTCATCTAGGTAAGTTTGGTATAAGATGTATCTACACGACAACCATAGCAGTTTGGGGCAATATCATGGGTCATGGTTGCTGCTTCAGTAATCCAGGTAGAGATACACCAGTACTCAGTGATGACATGGTGAAAGACAGGGAGCATCAGCTGGGGAGTAAACAGGGCCCGGAGGTGAGCTTAATAAAAACTCTTAGAAAAAACAAAAGAAGTATGTCTTTCTGGAGGAAAGTCAGCACATGGCCATGATCTAAGCAATCTAAGCTTCCTTGGATTTATGGGCTGCTTCTATACATGACAAAATCCCAGTGGTTTACCAGCAGGGCAGAATCCTAATGGAGTTCACAGGAGCAGCAAGGGAGACCTTTGCAAGTGTATTTATTACACTTATTTAGTATTTATTACTTATATTTAGATAAGAATGTGAATGGTTCCTTCTCTTCTTGTGATACCAATGGAGAGGTGTGTTTGGTTTCATTTGTGTACCCTTGGAAAAAGATTAAACATTTTGACTTATAGTAATGAGTGGGGTATGATTTAGACTAGAAAAATGTGGAGATTCAAAGTTAAGGCTCATCTTTCACTTAACCATTACAGAGGCATGGTCTATGGCTTCGGAGTTCTTGTTGCAGCTCTGACAAATATCTCCTAAAGTAGTACTGAATGCAGGGTTTGTGTGATGCTTTTCCTACCTCTAAAATGGGGTGGTGTAGTTAAGGCTAAATTCAGCAATTTCTGGTTGTGTTAAAATAGTTCCTCAACTTCAGTGGGATTGCTTGCCGAAGGGAGAGACTCAGAAACAGTCTCACAGAACAGTGACAACAAGGAAGGTGTGAAGTACCATCATTTTTATTATCTCAGAGAAGCTTATGTTGTATGAGATGGCTCATGTTCCAGGAGTCTGCATCACCAGTCTAAAATTCCTTGGCACTTTCACATGATTTTTGCAACGTGTCACTGCTCGATTCTCTGGCAGAATGAAATATATTTAAAGTCCTTCCTAAATTCTGTGGTCTAAATAAAGAACGCGTTAATTATAGGAACATTTAAAATACATTAATTGTATATGATAGTTCAGGTTTAATGTTTTAGTCGTTTGTTTCTGGATGTCCATGTATGTGCAAGAAAATATTTTGTCTATATTTGGATTTTCACCTAACACGAAGATACTTTATGAATTCTAGAAGCAGATACAGACTTCTAAGGTGATTCTTTATATGTCAGAGATGGGACATTAGTGAGACACTAGAACAGGTTACCCAGAGAGTTTGTGGTTGCCCTGTCACTGGAAGCGTTCAAAGTCAGGTTGGATGGGCGTCTTAGCAATTGATCTAGTTGAAGATCCCCCTGCTCATTGCAGGGGGATGACATTGGACTAGATGACTTCTAAAGGTCCCTTCCAACCCAAAACATGCTACAATTCTATGTTACAGACATCAGCTAAGTAGCCATCACAGCAAACCCTCCTTGGGTTTTGTAGTACATAGACAAAGTTTTAAGCAGTAGTAAAGTGAGGGACCAGGAGGGGAGAACTTGTTTTCCTCTCTCTTTTATTTTTCTAGTTAGCTTTCAGTGGTAATATGGGATAGAGACTAGAAAAGAATTGTGGATTTGACTGTTCCTAGCCACCAGTTGACTTTTAAGATTCCTTACTCTTTTTGAGTGGGGACCAGTGCTTGTATTTGCATTTGGGATTGGCAGGGTTCCCCTGCTTGGCACTACGGAAGAACCTGGGAATGGGAGGATTTTGTGATTCTTTCAAGTCTGAAGGTAAAATCTGCAGTGCCGTATGGATAATATCAGATCATCCACTCCTCTGAGATCTTTCCAGTGCATATTGCAAAGACAAGCTCAAGCTAGATCTTCAAGGCCAAAATCTTAAAAGCAACTTCTAAATTTTCACTCTTACTCAGATTATGCTTGTGTGTGACACCTATATGTGCAGCCTAGAGATATAAATGATGGAAGGAAAAATCAGGGATAGTAAAGTAGCTGGAATCAAGGCAAGGATTTAGCAAAAGAGTAACAGTAAGCAAAAATGCAAAAAGGTGTGTGAGGGAGTCATTAAGAGAGAGGACGGAAGCAGGAAAAGGCATTGCAAACAGATCGAATTAACAAGATTTAATAGAATGCAAGAGATAGAAAGCACAGGACAAGTATCAGAGATGGAGGCTGGAATGGAAGAAAGCGCAACTAATGGCAGAAGCTGAAAAGACAGGCTAAAAGGGAGCTGTACACTATCAATTTATAGTGTGGTTTCAAGATCAGTTTAAGTTGCTCTGAGTTCCAGCTGCTGCTGCAAAGGGAGTCCTGCACACTCCTCCTTCCTTCCTCCGAATGATGTGCTGCAACTGGTAATATGAAAAAAGAAAAATTCATCCAGATCAGGTCCTTGATCCAGCTGACTAACTGCTCATATTAACAGTACAGCCGCCTCAAGGCAAAGAGGCAGGGGGCGGGCATAGGAAAGGGCAGCATAAAATTGACTTACGCTGATGACAGATCTGTGCTCTTGGTCTGGAAGTCCTGGTGAGATTCTGAGTTAGAAATTATTTAGAAGAGAGGCTGGCTGGGAAGACTTGGAGCAGTAACATAAAGAAAGGAAGAAGTCATCTGGGACAGTATTTATAGCGAGCAGTTTAGATGGCTGCATGCAAAGTAAAAAAGATCCTCGAAACACTTAGGAGGCAACATCAAGCATTTAAAAGTTACAAAAAAGATGGTATTTATGTTGCCTGTGCATTTAATTCAGCATTCATAGACGCACCTGCTGACAGTCTTCAATTACAGGATGAAGCAGGAGTTTTTTCCTTTGGGACTGCTTGCAGAGAGGCTCCGCGAGTACCATACCCTTCACAAGTGGCTGCCCTGTCCTTCAGGACCCCTGTAGAGCAGAGCAGTGCCTGTGACATGGGGCTTACTTCACCTCATTGGATCATGAATGATGAACTCCAGTTCTCTGCAGTCTCACCAGTGGCTCCAGACATCTCCTTCATGGGCCCCGGCGCATTTCATACTAACTTGTACCACTTTTAATTAATCCAATATTTATGGCTCACAAACAAAACATTTTTCTGCCTCCTTTTGCCTCATAGCCACCCCTGCAATGTGCTATACATGTGCAGTAAGTGTTAAGCTTATTTTTACATGGTAACTTATGCTTCAAGTTTCTCTTGGAATAGGAGGGAGCAATATAGAAAAATAAAAAGAAATTCAGAATAAAATGTCTTCAGAGAAAAGGAGGCAAAGATTAGAATACGTTTTGTAATAAATGAAATATAAAGCTCTTAGCTCTTATGGACTATCTTTTTAATGAGTTTTAAAAATATTAAATGGGGAAATTAGATTATGCAAAAATACCCACATGCATACACACACGCAACTGCATTATGGATTTCACTCTTTGAAGGAAAGCATTGAAAAATAATAGTTTACCAGCCCTGTGAGAAATAAGGTGCTGGAAGATGATGTCATGTTGTCTGTATTTTTAAAAAATCTTAGCTACCTTATTTAAATAATTTTTTTGAAATTCTAGGAAATCATGAGCGTTAGCTGATGATCTTAGATTTGACTTTGATTTTTTTTATGGGTTCTGCTGTCTTTTCATAGCATATTTTTAAAATGGTTCTTCTTCTTCCTTTAAGCATACCTATAGAGAATTGCATACTCATAAGAAGATATGACTGATACTTCTGGATTATCCAGTTCAGTCCCTTGCTCTTGCAGCCAAGATATCATATCATTCCTTTCATGTATTGAGCAAACTCCTTACAATTATTTAGGGATTTTTTTTAGTTCCCATACTACCATTTGGAGGCTGATTCACTATTCTGGTTTCTTTCCCCCTTAAATATGTTCATGGCCTGCTTATATTACTTTCTTCTTGTGTATTTGAGCTTCAGTGCCCTTTTCTGCCCAGTATTTACTGCCCCAAAGTACAGAGCAGTCCTGCTCGCTGTCTTCCTGGTCTAGGGTTAAAAAGCAAAGTTCTTCCCGAAGAGAATTCAGTTCCTAAGTTCTTGTGTAGGATAGACAATGGTGTAAAGTTAGATACAGCAGGGTTCTGGTCATGGTCCTCATTGATGTGATGACTAATCTTAAACCAGTCTTCAGTAGTGACCTGCAGAGAGTGAGTGATATGTCGAGTACTTTACCATCGTTTCTCTGTGGGGGTAGGTTTGGTCTTTCCAGGGTATAGTGCTCTACAGGGTTTTTGCAGACTCATCTTCATTTGGCTTAGCTCTGCCTTCTTACTATAAATAGTTCAAGTGAGACAGAAGGAACCTTTGTGTATAGTTTGAAAAAAAATCCTTTTTCTCCTTTGGATTAAATTACAATTGATGAGAGTTGATACTTTAACATTTAAACAGATGCAATATTCTAAGCACTCGTCTTTCAAATAGGAGGTAGCCAGTATGCTCTAAGCAAAATTATTTTCAAATCAGACGATCTAATAGTCCTAATCAAGAAGTCATTGGATCTCATGTGGATTTACAACTAGTACTTCATTTGGGAAGCTGGAAATTACTAAGTTTTGATTCTGGACTTATTTTCTAATTTTAAAATTACTGGGAAATGGAACTTGGATATTTTGCCTTTCTTCCTTGAAGTATTATGTAAACAGAGGACAGGAAATACAAGTGACTGGAAAGAATGTCCTCCAAGGAGCAGCTGAAGGCTTTGGGTTTGCTAGTTTGGAGCAAAGGACGCTGGTGGGCAACCTCATTGCTCTCTGCAGCTTCCTGAGGAGGGGACGTGAAGAGGGAGGTGCTGATCTCTTCTCCCTGGTATGCAGGGATAAGATGCATGGGAATGGTTTAAAGCTGCACCAGCAGACGTTTTAGGCTGGACATTAGAAAGCATTTATTTACTGAGAGGGTGGACAAACACTGGAACAGGCTTCCTAGAGAGGTGGTCAGTTCCCCAAGCCTGACAGTGTTTAAGTGGCATTTGCACAATGACCTCGATAGCATGCTTTAACCTTTGGTCAGCCCTGAAGTGGTCAGGCAGTTGGACTAGATGTTCATTGTAGGTCCCTTCCAACCGAACCAACCCAACCGAAACATTATTCTATTCTATTCTATTCTATTCTATTCTATTCTATTCTATTCTATTCTATTCTATTCTATTCTATTCTATTCTATTCTATTCTATTCTATTCTATTCCATTCTATTCCATTCTATTCCATTCTATTCTATTTATTTGTTCATGATACTTTCAATTTGCATTTTCTGTTCTTTCTCAGCAACGAAGGAATAAAGTCATGATACTGAAGCTTTTAAATAATTTGCAACTTTTAAGGCATTGCACCTATGTGTGAAATATTTTAGCCAACCTTTCACAAAGAAGGGTGAATGCTCTATAGTTACATTGATATGACTGTCACTGTCTTTATCAAGTTCAGGTATATACAAACTCTTTTATACATTACTATGTTGTACAGGTGGGTTAGTGTTTACCTAATGTTGAGTTATTGCATTTGTCATTTAACACCCTCCCCCATCGTAAATTACTTGTCACTGATCTTCTGTTAGAAAATTAATATGGATGGATAAGATATTTGAAAATATTACTATAAGTATTATCTAATGTGACAATTCTACAATAATACTACAATAAGCAGTATCTGAAACAGTAAAATCCCACAGTGAACGAAGCAGCTAGAACTTCACCTCACATCAGCTGCCCAATACCAGACACTCCTTTCTGCTTTCTCCGTGGCCCGTTGGCATTTACCTTGCCTGCAGAATGACTATGCATCTTATCTGCAAGATTTTAGTCCATTAGTAATGAACAACCTTTAATCCTGTTGTAGATATCCTCTTCATGGAAAAGGGTGTGTGTCACAGCATTAAGATTTATGTATGCCCACGTGGGCAAATAACTTTGCTCACTGGATTTGTCCCATTTAACCTAGCGGGACTGCAGGTTCTCATTTGAGTGTTTGTAGGAGTAAACTCTGAGTCATATTTGTCCTGCAGACCTAGGCATGGAAGGGGTTCAAGATCGGTGTAGGGGAATAGACTGCCAGCATGTGCATGCAGAAAGGTTTGGGCTGGGAAGAAGCCTGGAGTCCATTGCACTAGCTATTCAGAAAACCAGAGTATGTTTACGCTGGCTGAAAAGAATGTGGCAGTGCACAGAGGAGTGATGTTTATGTTGTTATTTTTAAAAACCCAAACAAACTGTATTTTGTTTATTAAAAAATGATCTATTGATCTGGCAAAAAAATATTATGGTAATAAGTCATGGCAGTGTGTGACCTGTTTTCTTAGGATGTTTTGGATGCTTTTTGATTTTCATTTTTTCCAAATGCTGTTGCTATGGTAAGAATCAGCACATCAGGGAGAGGTATCATAACAAATAACATCATAACAAATAACCTGTAAGAGCTCTGCATTTCCTGGGACAGCACAGGGTCAGTTTTGGAGTTTTTACTGAAGCATCAAAATGTTTTCAAACTGTGGGCATCATCTCTCATGTTATATCTGTGGACTGCTTTTGCATGGCCAAAAGAAATCAAGAAAGTCAACCTATTTATCAGTAAGGTTATATTAACTATAGAGGAATACTCTCCTCCTTTAGGAAATTGTAGGTGTTACATAAATCAGGAGGGAAAATATAAAGAAAAAAAACACAGAAGGAAATGTAATGAGGTAATGGAAATGAAGTTCAGAAAAGCAAGATTAGAGATTTCCAGCCTTTTTTTTTTTGGGGGGGGGGGAGGGGGGGGGGGATTGAACAAGTGTGGAGATTGCGAGTTTTTTTTTTTTTGGGGGGGGGGGATGGAGGGGAGGATTGAAGGGAGGGTGCAGCCCAAGGTTTACTCTATTTGACTTTTAAGAATCCAGTCATGATAAAACTGTCATATAAGAACTTGGAAATACTAGCTGTGGCCGATAATGGCATGCCAAGCCCGTACGTGGTAAAGATTGATCAAAGTATTTGAGTACTGAAAAACAGGTGGCGTCTTCAGGTGGTTCCAGACCTAATTGCTGCAACTGCATTACCCATTACTCTATTACTTGTCTATGACAGCCTGCTAAACAGAGGTCCTGTTGAAGAGAGTTTGGAATTTACAGTAGAGAAGTTACCTATGTTTCAAAATGTGATAAACTGAACTTACCACGTGAGAGGTAGCCCTACTTAGTGCACTTCTAAAATAGTAACTGTAGTTACAGATTAATGTATAGGAAGAGGTGGATAGGAGATCAGAGACTCCAAGTGTGGGTAGCCAAAGCCACAGGAGATGAGAGGCAGTGGCTCTGTTGGAAGATCAGGAAATCAAAGAGTAACTTCCTTATTCAGCATTAGAAGAGAGTGGTTTTGTCATGTGACGAGCCTAACTCTCATTCCAGCAGCCGGATTCTGAGGGAAGAATTTTGAAAGGGCTGCTGGTCCCCACCTGAGTTATGGACTTTGAATATAGGAGACTCCAGTCTGACCTCTGTCCATTAGATACCCAGAACTATGGAGATTGATCAAGACAGTTTAGTCCAAATTTAATGTTTCTCATCACAAACCTCAGGGGTTTTGTATATCCCATCAATCCCAAAGTTTCTCTAAACTATCGTCTCAATTCCACATGGACCACATAGAACAGTAGCTCTATAACATTAAACCACTTAAAACAGAAAATATCAAAAAAGTGTTTAGTTAATTCTTCAGGCTATAGTGACGTCATTTATTTTCAGTGCTGGCATCTCCTCAGTTGCAGTGTTGGTGGCCTCATACTGAGCCCAGCATCCCTTTAGAATCATGCCGAGTTTGCACTGTGATAGTGTTTCCAGTGAGTGTTTTAGCAGTGTGGCAGGCTTGCCTTAAAATGTCCTGGCTTCGGTTTGCTTACAGAAACGCTGTTCAGACCCATCTATGTGTGTCGAGAGTTAGCTTTATGCTGTTCAGCCTGCTTAATATTTTGATCCGGCATACCAGATACACCTGCGCGCCGGTTTGCGAGCTTCCCGAACAGCAGAGTCATGGTGGAGGTGCCCCCTTGGCAGTGGAGGAGCTGTTTTCCTCCTGCAGGATGCTGCTGAAGGCCAGCAGTCCTGGCCATCCTGAGCTTGGATGGTCCTCCCACCTGCTAGCCTAAGTGCTTCCACCTCATGTGAAGGCAGTGAAGTTCAATGATAGCCCGAGTGAGGAAGCCGGGGGATCAGCTGGCTGAAAAAAGGCATCTTGGAAAATCCACATATAACGTGCTCCAGTCTCTAACTTCTGTCAGTAATGAAAAGGATTTTATGCCGAGGACCTCTCTGAAAATCCTGCTAACCTTCTGTCTGTGTTGGTATTAGATGTGGATGTTTTAAATCATTGTGCAGAATTACTGTTATTTTTAGACTGTTCTTTTGAAAGGCTGATGGCAGTCTGCTTCTTGCCTTCCTCCTCTTGTCTCCAGTAACTCCTGTGTCTGTTTGCCGCTATCAGCCACATCTGCACTGGGGCTGTAAAGCTCAAAATACAATCCAGTCTCTAGAAGTTTCATCCAAATAAGTGCCTGGCCAGAGAAAGTGGACACTGTCCCCAAGGAGGAGACCACAGGTTATCTGTGATGGGCCCCGGGCAGACTTTTGACATACTTCAGCCGTAAGAGTCAGTCAATGGCTGGACCTTCTTAGATGACTAAGACACTTGAAATCAGCACAAATTTTTTTAAAACTAGGTTTGTTCATAACCCTACCATATGGTAACTGTCCGCATCTTTCATGGCTACCTTTGGCATTTCGACATGCTTGGCACTGTGCAGACCTCAGTTTTCTGCTGCAGCTTTTGATAGAATTGTCTTAGTTTTCACTGTTGTTCCAGCTTCTGGTGTGTTTTGAGGAGTCATATGTTTCATTAAATAGTTTTTTTAAAATGCCTCTTTGAGAAGGGTGTTATTGGGATATTTAAGAGGTCTGAATGAAAAGCAACGTTCTTTGTAGCCTTCTTTTGAGGGTGTCTTCTGACACATGAAACTTTCATTATACTTTAATTATTGATAGGAAGTGGTTTTTATTTTTTTTACCAGCATAGCACTTAGACGCAGTGAAATCACTTTTCAGGAGAAATCACTGCAAGCAATTTTTGGATGAGTTTCAGTTTTGCAAATTGCTTAGGTTTTTTTTCCTTTGTTTTTTCTTAGTACCCCATAAATTAAAGCACAAATGATAACCAAGATCGTTAGGCTGTCATGAATCACTCAGGTTCTAATGGCCTAATGCACTAAGCCTTAATTAGTAATATTGTATTTTTAAAAAGACAATATTGTGAATGAAATCTGAACATGCGCTGGTTTATAACTGGGCTTCCCAGAAGATTTTAAATGGATTCCTCTTCTTGGTATGTTTTTAAATAATTGATACAGCCACTTCAAGCCTTTAGTAGACAAACGAATTATTGGCTGCTAGTGACAAAATTTGGTTTGGGCATAATAACTTCACAGAGACATGGCACTGCATACATCTGCTGCTCTAATTAGAAAGTTTGCCTAGGGTGCTTGTATCAGAAAAAGTAAAAAAAATGGTGCTGCACAATCTGTTGTAACAGAGTGATTCCTAAAAAATGTGATTTATAGAAGATTTCTGGTTAACACCTTCACTTCCGCTGGAATACTCAGATGCCATTCCAGCAAATTTTATGCGGGTAGTACTGTATTGACCTTTCCTGAATAGAATGGTCTACTTGGAAATGCCACTGTTGTATGCTAGATTTAGGGCCTGCAAATTCATTGGTCCATGGTGCAAAAGACCATTGCTGCTGTGTCCTACGGAAGTCTGCTAACAGGCTGTTGAGCTGCTCCAGCCATGGAGAATAAACCAACAATTTCAATTCCTTGGTGCTGTGCCCCTCTATTTCAGATAGGCTCTCAATTTATGCTTCTTTACATCGGCTGTGAAAATCACAAGTAACAGCATAAAAGGCATTTTGGTAGTCCAGTCACAGCCACATATTTTAGGGGGGAAACTTGTTAAATTGAGGCCAAAAGCAATTGCTGTGGGACGATTAGCAAGAGCATCTCGCCTAACCAGGGAGCATACAGCCTTGAAACTAGGGCCTTCTTACTAGAGCAGTTGTACCTCATCCAGTCAGAACAGCATTCGGGTCAAAATAAATAACTGTGGTTATGGGGAGAATTAAAAGAAGTGTACAGGTAAGAGCGGCTTTTGCTTGCTTGCTGGCTTTCATTTACCCATTCACTGAATATTTCCTGGGAAAGGATCAGTTTCAACAAATACCTGTTTTAAAACACACAGCAGGAGTTTGTTGTCATGGAACTGTAATTTATTGCAGCTTTCTGGAGAAACCTGGTGGGCTTGGTGAAGAGTATAGACAGCCAGGTCCTGTTCTCCTTAGACCTCATTTAAGTTAATAAATAATTCCTGTACAAGGCACTTTAAGGGCACTGAAGGCAAAGTGGAATTTGATTTAAAGAAAGGGAAAGGAATTATCCTCAAAACGTTTATGCCTTGGGGAAGTGAAATGTGATCACCCACATGAAATTCCCTGTTATCAACCAATCCGAATGTTTCAGAGAGTAGATAAATGTCTTAAAGGCAAGTACAGGTGTTATGGGATATGATACTCTATTTTACATGTCAAATTTTCTGTTCATACTATGGTATTGTGGACCAGCAAAGAGGCAAAGGACCTCTTTGGGTATGCAAAAAAAATTATAATAAAAGCAAAATCAGGTATCAGAGATTGGAGAAATGTAGTAACTCGATATGAAGGTGTACTTCTGAATACTTGTTTTTTTATATTTTCCTTATATGTATAAAAATAGCATGAAGTCTTTATCTTATTTCCATGAAATATCAGAAATTTTCTAAATAATTAAAATATAGTTGGTTTATACCAGGATGTGGGGTAAACCAGAAAGGAAAGGAGGAGAGTAAGACACAAATTATTGTCATTTATTTGTTCCCCCAGCAGCAACAACCCAAAAATCAAAGAAATCTGGTTTGAGTGATGAGAGACTTTAGATGACCTGGTGTTGAAGTTAAGCTTATTTTCCCCGCAAGGCATGCTTAAAGGGTTCTATTTATGGGTATTTGAGGATTTTTTAAAGTTTAATTTCAACTGAACTGAAATTTATGGTTCCAGGGAGGATCTCATAAGGGAGGACTATATAAAATTCCTTTCTTATCCTCCTAAACGATTCTGCTTTTCAGTGGGTCATTAGCTTTTATGCAGTATGCTGTGTTCATTTGTAGACTAACTTTTGACATATGTATTATTCATGTTGTGACTAGTGTTCAAGTTTCATCAATGATTTCACTGTCCAAAAGAACATTAGAGAGAATGAAGAATTCATTGTTTTGAATGCACTGGTACTCTACATGCTTGTTCATGTTTGGCATACACGAAGACTTTTTGCATATCCTTTACTAAACCATTCTTGATACACAACTGAAATTGAATTAATTATAGAATGATATTACATCTTCAGCAAAGATGTGTTCCATTCTGATTTATCCTGCTTGCCTCATCAGCACAGAACAACATATATAGAGGCAATTATTTTTTCTGCCCTTCTCAAGTCCCCAGACAAGACGGAATGGATGACAGCAGCTGTTTTTTTCTGTACAAGTTCCTTACCCCATTTCAGAAATGATCACTCTTCAAAAAAGAACTGACAATCAGAAGTTAATGGTCAAAAAGTGCAAATGTGGCTAAAACCTAAAAAGTGGCAGTTCGGAGAAGTTTCCATGCTACCTTGTTTCCATGACCTGAAATTTAGGGGACTTGCATTTTTCTATGAACTTGACATCCTGACCAACCAGTGTCCCATGGTATAGGGAGAAACCTTAGCCCATTTTCTGTGGATTATGAGAATCTGGTGACTGACAGCATCATGGAAGATCTAGTCAAGCCAGAAAAAGGAATGGGTGTGTATACACATTTCAAACCATGTGCAAGAAGCACTGTTACTTCCAAGTGCAAGTGTTCCAGCTTTGACTAATATCGGAAAAGCTTTTCTGGTGGACTTTTCATGGGAAGCAAGTTTTTCTGCTGGAGTGGGGTGAAAAAGGCAGGTGGCAATGGGCAGGGTGTATTATCACTGAAATATTTCTCTGTTGAAATGAGTTTCTGGTACAAAGTGTTCAATCTAGCCCTTGTGCCATAACACCCCATAAGCAGAAGGATGAGCAGCCAAAAGCCTACCCATACATCTTTTTGGACACTTGTTAGTAGACTCCAAATGTTCCTTGGATCTTATCTGTAGCTGCAACAGAGAGCTGAATGAAGAACAATGCTTGAGAGCAGTAAGGAAAACAAAACCACTAAATATTTTGAATGTATTAGAACTATATTCCTGCAGGCAGCAGGGTTTCACAGAACGTCATCCCTCATTAAGCTATTATATATGTATTCATACGGGTGGATATATGAAAGTTAGAATACAAAAGCTTGGAATTGATGCGGTGTTCTTAGCAGAAAAGAAGACAGCACTTGTTAAAATAACTGGTTTTTTTTTTCACATGAGCTCAAGGTTGGTGGAAGGAAAATGAAAAAAATGCTGGCAGGTCACTCTGAAAGGATCCTATAGTAGCTGGTTTATAGTCATGCTTTCTCATCCAGTACCAGTTTTGAAGGTACTGACTTTTGGCAATTGTTTGAAGGTGCCAGATGTACAGTTCTCTATTAAAGCTCTGACACTTTGATGCAGTGCAACTTATTGGAGGCTAAAGAGCTGGACTACAAACTGGAATAAGCACCAAGAAAATAGCTATGATCTGGTTAATAAAGTAGCTGTTCAACAGAAATAGTAGAAGGAAATGCAGAAAACAAGGGATCACTCAAAAAAATCTTGTAGTATATTGTTATTTACACTTGTTCATGCAAATTGTACCTAAGCTGGGGTTGGGAGACCAGATAGTAAGACACCTTGGCCTCAAACATTTGTTGTGTTGTAAGTAATGTTATCTACAGTGTTCCTCATTTTTGTTATAAAAATACAGTTGAGTATGGGAGAATGTGGGAGTCACCTCAATATATTTTCATTAACATTTCTTCCAAGGAAGGCTTTCATCCTGCCTGGGCTCATAGAGATTCCCTCTAATACCTGAAGCATATTTTCTGCTAGTTGGAGAATAGGTTGGGTAGTCAAATTCATATGGATTGTGGACTTAATGAATAAGAGTGTCTCATATAGATGCTTAAAATTCTTCCTCCTGAGCTTGCTCTTTTGAGATTTATTATGAGGAAGAATAATCCAGGCCAGTATTTGGTAAATGTTCAGTTACAACTGAGATTTATTCAATCTGCTATCTGCCTAGATATTCACAGTTTTCCCAAATCTCAAGCTTGAGAAATGCACCTAAGTGTACAGGCACTGTGTGCTTCATTTATTTCTCTGCAGTGATATTGTGTGGAAATATACTTGTATATTCTGTGTAGAGAATCAGGTTTCAATTTCCTTATTCAAAGCTCAATGTAGTTAAAGTTTTCCATGGTTTTGATTTTTGTTGTAGGACTTCTCACAGACATTTTTACTGTGATTTTGTTATGAGCCATGGTAGTCTGTTAGTGTCATCTGTTTCTGACTAATATCTATAACTTTAAAGTCATATTGGGTTTCCTTTTTACTGAAATTTTAACCAGTGGGACAAAATATAAGGCATTACTAAGGTATTGCCATTCAGCGTAATTTAGTTTAGCTGGTACCCTTGCTTCAGAGTCCACTCCAGTAGCTAACATGCACAAGCACTGAGGTTTCTGACTCTATGGGTAACTTCAGTGCTGAAATCCCTCTTATTTGTTTCACCATTTTGAACACTTTAACATTCTACCACAAGGTCTTTCACTGCACAGAAATATTTTAAATGGCTCTGTTAGAGCAAGTTCAAAAGATGATCTCTCTGACATGCATTCTTCAAACCAAGACTACATTTCTCTGCAACAAAAAAATCTTACCTCTTCCCCTTTCTACTGTGAGTTGTGCCAGACCTGTCATTTTTTTCGGTAGGGATTGTTTATAAAAAGGTCCTATATTCTGCTGTTCAGCATACTAGAAACCCTTTAGTTTTCAGTTTCCCTGTACAAATATTGATTTTCTACATTGCTGGTTTTGTTAGTTTACTCAAAGGTGATATCATTTTTGTTGAATAAATGTTTTTAAGGAAATAAAATACTGTGCCTTCCTAAAAGCTATATTCTTGTTTCATAAAGTGACCATTTAATCCCAGCAGCTAATTGCAGTCCATTTGGGGTATTCTGGCTTGGATGTGACCTATTTTGTTACCTAAAAAACCATTCTCAGAAATGACCGCAAATGGTGGTTTATAATCAAGCTATTCAAAATTTGCATGCAGATTCAAGTTAAAGTATCAAAGCACTTAGTTCTGCTGTTAGATATGTGTAGTTATTCTTACTGAATCTCCTATAGCATTTTACTCAGTTCTTTTGATGTAACTTTAGAGTAAACGTAAGTATTATTGCTCATCAGAAAGCACTGGATTTTGCAGGGCCCACTTGGCTTCAGAATTTTGTTTTTATGTCAAGAAATTACGAACAGAGGATGAGTTAGAAGCAGAAAGGGTCCCATGCTTTGATCCACTGCAAGTGCTTTTCCTTATAGCTAATTATCCATGGAAAAACTGGAATTTGAACCTCAGCGTCAAGCTGTGGGATTTGATTCCTAGAAGGCACATTTGTGGCTTGGTGACCAACGCTTACTCCTGTTCCTGTGAACCTGACTTCAGATCTCCAGCCAGTTGGAAAACACTTCTGTAACTGGAATGAGAACAGCCTCGGGCTTGCAAAGATTACAGATAGAGGATACTTGGCAATGTGAAAAATCAGCTTCACTGGTGTGTATTTCAACACTTCTCTGAAAGTTCAGTTTTGCAGGTTGCTGAGCGTTGCTCAGCCACCATCAATTCCTCCTGAAACCAGTGGACTGAACGCTCAGCTTCATAAATCAGGGAAACTGCTACTGTCCTAAATATATGCTTGATTGCTACTGGAAAAAAATCACGTCAAAGCTGGAGATGGCCTGAATTTTTCATATTTTAAGTCTGCAGTTCTACCCAACACTACTTGGTACTAGGAAAAATTTCTGATTAAGCAGACTTTATTTTGGCTCATAGATAAGGAAGTTCCTTTTTTTTCTTTCAAGAGAGTAATTTCTTTCCTTTTTATTGTAGGCATTGTGTGTCTCACTCCTCTTTAAGCAACAATGATTAGTAAGGTGTGGCAGGCCAGGTCTGATTTACAACAATTGTTTTCTCTCAAGCACATTCAGATGAGAGTTGATGAGTACTGCCCTTCCTACAAGATAAACAGGTAGCAACATTCCACCTGCCTTGGGTAGGTATCCTTTGTCTCGGACTGAGTGAATTGCAAACTTGATGGTGTTTTTCAGAAAATACAAGAAACAGATTGTCTTCATTGCAGTCAGGTTTTTTTAAGAGGTTGTGGAAAGAAACTCGGGGACAATGAACACAACAATTCACATAACCCAATCATATCTCCTGCTTTTGTCACAAATGCTACAAGATTGACAAACACAGAAAGGAGCAAGGGAGGAATGGGAAATGAAAGGGAAATAAATCTTCCTCTTTCATCCTGTGGGAGATTCTTGTGGAGCGCTCTACACCAGGTAAGGTTTTTACCCTGTGAGTCTTGGAAGCTTGTCCATGCATTAGTGAATCCCAGAATTTCAGACTTGCAAGAAGGGACCTGTGCCAGTTTTAGCTGAACAGAGTTAATTTTCTTTGCAGTAACTGGTATGAAGCTAGGTTTTGGATTTGCCCTGAGAAAAGTACTGATAAAATGTTTTTTAATTGGTGCTAAGGAGTGCTTGTACCAAATTAAGGTCTTTCCCAGCTTCTGATACTGCAGCTCTGTTTCCAACTTTCTCACTATAAACAGCCAGGACACACACACAGAGTTCAGACAGCTAACTCACACTAGCCAAAGGAGTATTTCATTCTATGCTCAGTACAGCAACAGGGAGTGGGCTGGGAGAGGAGGGGGACGTAGCTTCCTTGTTTCTTATCTCTCTTGATAGCTTGTTAATTTAGCTTGTTAGCTCATTTGCTAGTTTGTTAGCTCATGTGTTTGTTCGTTGTTCATTTCGTTTGTTAGTGAATTGGTAGGTCCTTGGCTTTCTTGGTCGTGCTCTCACTCATTCAGGATCTGTTGTGTCTCTTCTCAGTCTCCAGCTCTTGCTACTTAGAACATGGCTGTGCATCGTTTGGTGGGTGGTGAGCAATTATATGTTTTATTTTCTATTATTTTAATTACTTATTAGCAGTATTGTTAGTATTATTAGTATCACTACAATATTAATTTATGTTCAATTATTAAATTGTTCTTATCTCAGTCCACAAGCTTCCTTGTCTTGTCCTCTGGCTGTCCTCCTCCACTGGAGGAGGGGGGCGTAGGTGAGCTAGCGGCTGCATGGCATTTAATTGCAAGCCAAGGTTAAACCAAAACAGGACTCGAGACACCCTGCTCAGAGCCACTACTTTCTTTATGTTGTTCCTTTCATATTTATTTTTGAATCTATGCAGCAGTGCATCTGCTGCTCCTAGCACTCTCCTTTCTCTTGCCAGGATTTCATGCCTTCCTGTTTCATCATCATCATCAAGAAGTCATTTCACACTCACCTGGTGCCTGAGTGACTCAACTGCAGCCTTTGTTTTGGGCAGCATTCCGACTCTAGCTGTCCAAGCATGTCTTCAGAGATGCACTGGTGGTCATTTTATCTACCTTTTAGTCCATAGCTAGGAGTGAATGTTCTTGCTACGGCGTTTACTGAGTCAAAATATGGTTCTTGTGTCTTTCCCATTGAACATAAAGAAGGCTCAACTTATCACAGCTCTTCTAAAGTTTAATGTACTGCAGTTTCCTTGGTCACTGAAAGTGTCAGTGGAAACAATAGCTTGTTAGCCATCTCAGCGAAGATGGAGATATCGCCTCTCTATAACTGTCTTCCTAATTCCAGGCCAAATTCTGGTCAATTTCCTAGGAATGCAGGAAATCTAGGATAATGTCTTAGAGCAATTACCAAACTGGTCTCTGTCTGGATAATGCAATAGTTTTATAAATATTGAAATTAGGAGTCTACATTTCTGTTTGCATTATTTTTGGCAACTGCTCCTTTGAGAAGCCAAGGGGCTCATATGTGAGAAGTGCTGCTAGTTTACATAACCTTGTTGTGATGCTTCTTTTCAAAAAATAATTGTGCCTGAAGATTTCATCTGCTATTTATTAAGTTTTTAACATTTTAATTGTCTTTTTTTTGTGGCACAGTACCTAGCAAAGAAGCTCCTTCTGCACATAATTATTTGATATGACTTTCTATTTTTGAAGGAAGGGAATGTGTGAAGATGTTTTGAACAATGACCTTTGGGGTACAGCATTACTAGACAAATTTTACTGTCAGTAGAGCTAGTACCAAGAAAAGAAATTGAGGGAGCACATTAGCACTCCAAAGCACATATTGTTAGTTCCACAAGAAAGTACTCAGTAAGCTGACAAACACTGGACAAGGTTTGCCTTGCTCAAGTATGAGTGAGTTCAGCGTTTCTTTCCCATTTTAAAACAATATTTGCAAAACATATATACATAAAAAATACTTACTGATAAATATTGATTCAAACCTTCTGAGTGTGTGTGCACCCCAATCTCCTTCTTTCCAGAGTCTTTGCTTTGTACTGCTCAGCCTCTATTTCCTGCTACGTATTGGTGCTTCTAAGGGACTTAGGGGGAGAAAACACTTGGAGTGCTTTACTCCTTTTTTAAAAACAAAACTAATGTTTTTAAAACACACTTATAAAACCAGAACAACGAAACCTAAGACCTTAAATGGAAGTAGTTAGACATGAGCCATTGATAAGGTCTTTTATACCTTTGCTCTTGCTCTGTACTATTTTCAGGCAAAAACAGAGTGCCTAGCAGTGTTTTCACAATGTGCCATAAGCAGTCAAACAGCCAGTTTCCTATGAGACTGGTGTCCAAACATCTACATTCCTGGTTGATTTTGCACCTTCAGGTACAAGGTAAATTATTTGTTTTGATTAACATAATACCTTTAGAAAGTCATGTAGGAATCTGTGTTCATATAACACATCTGAGAAATGCAGTTCTTTGCCCATTTAGAATGACCTAAAAAGATGCATGCAAGACCCAGGCTCTCAAAGGCACAGAACTCCCACAAACTTTTCTGTGAGCCTTCACATACATACCTTTGAGGATCTCAGTCTTGCACTTTTGATAATCCAACCCGAACTGGTGCACCTAAGCTGTACTGAAATACTATTTAGTGAATCCACATTGCAAAAGGGCTTGTTTTAGCATCAATGAGAGATGCAACTTAGGATGGGAAGCCTCCTTGGCCAGCCATTGATTATACATATCATGTATTTCCCTTTTTTAAGCTCTTGAGCAGCTACATTAACCACATCTGTTAGTCAATGTAGAGAGCTGGGAACTTCCACAGGGCCATTCAGTTATTAAATGGATTGAGTTACCCTCAGTTTTAAGAGGATGATAGCCCTCTGGTAAATTGTGTTTTAATTTGTCCTGCAAAGACTTAAATAATATTTCTGTGGGAACATAAATAATAATTGTTACATGGATTACAATAGTTTTCAGATACAATCTTACAGACCTCCAGGCATCTGTGGACTACTCCTGAGGGATCTGTGAAAGGTAATTAACAATAGCAACCCACTGGTAGAAAATTTTATTTTGTTATCTAGGGATCCATGCATTCAGCAGAAAATTACTGGGGAATATAAACAGAAAAAAACGTTGAAAAACACAGAGAGCTGCTGCATCAGAACCAAATAATATTAGCAGTTAAAGAAACACGCTAACTTATGATGCACACAGAGGTAGTCCTTAAATATCTCAAAATCATAAGGTGTTCTTTTGGCATGTCTGGACATGATAATGATCTTACACCACTTCCTCTTGGGAGCTCTGTTTCCTATGGGACTACACAGGAAATAGGTCTGTTTCTGAATCAGTTCTAGTCTGATATTTCTGGGAGAGAAATAGGATGTTTGCAGTGGCGTGCAGTTCTTGATATGACTGTCTGTAACACCTGATCATCCAGTACATAAAGAGTGAAAACTTTCAAGAGGTTGATTCTTTGAGCTCATTCTGTTGACAGTGGCAACAACAAATACTAGTAGAAAGACATGTAAAGAGGCAGAAGCACCTCAACTCAGGAGACCACAGCCAGTGAAAACAATAAAATCATTTGAGCAGGTGTTGCAGGAGGATTTGTTTTGAGGGCATGCTGTTGGAGAGAGGATCATTGATTTTTGTTTATTTACTGCCCAGCAGCATTTAGGGAGTATTTCCCTTCTTCTTGTATTCATTCAGACTTGGGCATAATTACGCTGCCTGAGGTTCTTGTAACTAGCTAAGAAGGACAATTTACATTAGAAACTTTATAGACAACTGTGTAGGTAGGATGATGCCAGCAATCATTTTTTTTTTTTTAATTGACTGTATGAATCAGAAGAATAAGGGAGGGGAAAAAAAAAAGAGGATTTTGTTCCAAAAATTAAAACCTATAAAGGAAAATAAAACACATACCCCACTATTTAGTTTAACCTGAAGGGGGAATTGTGCTAATGCAGCACTTTATTTTTAAAAACTTTTCAATAGAAATACAGCTAGTTTTAAAAACAAAAACACACTAAAAATACAGCTAGTTTTGCTCCAAAACAAAAAGCTCATTTAAAACTGCCTCGATATTTTTCACACAGAGACAAAAAAAGCACCAAGGTTTTGTACCGAATTCAGGATGAATTTTGCCAAGGTAGACCCATGGGCCTTTATCGAGGTGGTCAGCAGGGCAGCGTACCGGTGTTTGAGGATGGCAAGCACTAAGTTTGAAAAGGCCTGTGATTTTTCTTTCTTTGTCTTTTATTTTCTTTCTTTTTTTTTTTTTTCCAGGAGCATGAAAATATTTCTGATGCAATTGCAGTTGTTTTAAGTGGTCACATGTCTAGTAACTGGAAAATGGGAAATATTTGATATTATAGTGTGAGTCAGGCTTCGTGTATGCTTTGCAAATGGTTGTTTAGTTATACAGAAGTAAATAAAGACCTTCAAATTCTTATCTTGTCTTATTAGCACAGGGATATGCTGTTCAAATTATGCAGAAAGACCAGACTGCCTTGGCTATGAAATGCTCATGGGGTATGGTAATCTGATAATAACCAAACATCATGGAGTAGTCATCATTTTTTATAAAACCTTGTTAATCATATGAGCAAAAGTATGTGGAGGACAATGAGATTGGTTGTTTAGAATGTCTCCTCTTCAAGTTGTTAATATCTTCCTTTAAATGTTGATCAGCTACTGTGACTTAATGAAATCACTTCTGGGAGTAAAGCTGCACTATGTGAGAGCAGTGTTACTAAAAGGAGGTCAAGAGAGTGATGCAAAGCCCTGATTTTTGTTAAAATAGGGGGTGACAGAGATTTGTTGCTTTGGCAGTGACTTTTCCCTCCTTTCCCTTTCCTGTATGAGTAGTCAATAGGCTTGAATTTCGAGCAAGTCGTTGATCTGTTGAGGTGTGTGCATGTACTTGTGTGCCCATTGTAGGGTTTTAGTGCACGTGGTCAGGTTTTCAAAAGAGCTCAAGACCTAAAACCTCATCATGTGTCATGGACTAGGATCAGGGCTCACTCTGGGGAGCTTTTTATAAAAAGTTGAACATAAAAGTAAGCAGTTAACCCGGGGTCTCAACTGGTATGAAAGCATGCTCAATAGCTTGATTCTACAGAAGTAGACCCAGGACAACCTTTGGGAGGCAGATACTTCCCTCTATGGTGGCACTTTAGCAACCCATTAGATTTTCATGGAAGTGGTTTCTCTAAGCTATTAAATCAGTGAACTGTTCTTGGCCAATTTCCCTCCTCAGTTCTCGGAGATCTCTCTTCAAACATCAATATGTAATGCTAGAATAAAAAAACAGTACAGTCAGAGTTTGTGTGTCTCACCTCTTCCCGATATCTACAGATTATAAGATGTGACCTCTTTGCAGTCATTTGTTGTTCCCTCAGTTAGTTTCTGAAATCCCGCTGCTTGTGAGATGATCCTCCAGTTCTCTCTCCTAAATGTACAAAAACATTTGGGTGGCTGTGCGACTACACTGAAGTGCTGGTAGGAAAAAAAAATATTCGATCTCTCTGCTGCATGATGATCCCTATATAGACAGGGTTCCGTGTTTGGGTCCAAGACTAAATCAGGGCTGCGGGACCTGGCAGTGCTGGGTTAATGGTTGAACTTGGTTATCTTAAGGGCATTTTCCAACCTAAATAATTCTATGATTTATTTTCATATGATTTACTTTATTTTTTTATTCTATGATTTATTTTTAAGATGAGTTACTTGGATTACATGAGTATAAGTAGTATATCAGAACCTAGATAGATGTTAACAGTGAGTTTAAAAAAAAAAAAAGAAAGAAAACAGGGAAATTAATGAAGAAAGGCAGTATTTTAGTCCTTAGTTCTACATTCACATTGTAGAGTTTTATCTCCAAAGAGATTTTTCCCCAGAAAATTATTACTCAATCATCATTATTCAATCAAATTCATATTGGTTCTCCTTTTGTGCTTTCACACTTAATTTTCATTTTGGGCCATGAGAACCGTGAAATTATTCTACCTGTTAAAATAAGCACATGGAAATAAAAATGCCGCCTAGACTCACATACTTATTGTACTTACTATCTGTAAGTACTTTGTTTTATTCTGTCATAGAATTCTGAGAAAAGGAAAGTTATCGTAAATTCAAGAATAGTGAATATTTTTGCACCATGAGATAGTGTGCATACACAACTTTAAAGTTTTAAAAATTCTGAAATGAAGGGTTAAAGTTCTTGTCTTGAAGTCTTCAAAGGATAATATGTATCGTAAATCAGAACACAGCTGAGCAAACATTCAGTTAAATATGTTTTCTATGACCTGTAGGAGAGTGAGATGTTTTTGATGCTTTACTTGTTTGAGTTGTTTGGGGTTTGTTTGGTTGGTTGGTTTACATCAGAACATTAATCTTTCACGTGTTCAGCCCTGTGTAATCAACATAGATCCTGTTTGTGATACACTGAAGCTACGTGTCCAGTTCTGAACTGACACTCAAGCTAATAAGTGTGTGTCCTATTGACTGTCTGTATCGGAACAAAGGTGGTAGTGGGAATCATAATATGTTTTTGCAAAAAACATTTAAAAATTATTAATTGGCTTGAATAATGCTTTTTCTGTTCATATACTTCTCATTTTTAATGTCTGGAGAAGAGTATTCTTTGAATGAATGTAAATATAAGTCGTATTTCCCTTCCCAAACTAATCATCCTGTCATTCTGCATTATGAGCTTTTCCTTACATCTTCTGTAATATTACTGGTCTTACTTTTTTGGTAATACTTGACTAGGTATTATTCTATACTGAATTTACATCTACCCTCTGTTCAAAGGAGAAATCTGTTCTTCATATTCTTATACTATTCCAACTCTTTAGCCAATATAACAGTTAGAGAGTATATTAGGACACCACTTTGACTATGAATAATTCATGCTGGCTCAGTATACATTTGGCTCAATAGCACGATTCAGTGGTAGTGATGCTGAGCCTGTAGATTTCCCTGGCAGTTCAGGAAGAGCTGTTAGATATGGCTTTTAGGGTTTCTACTCGCATTCAATTTTATGTAACTTCTGGTCAGGTACCTCATCTGAGGTTTCACAACCTGTTTCCCTACTTGTACTACCAGATACCATTTTAGTGACTCCCAAGAAGTTTTGCAGTGTACAGCAGATTAACGTAGCAAGAGGTCAGGTCCAACTAAGTATGATATTTGAGATAAAGTCCAAAGACCTAGAGTGTCTTTATTTTTAAAGTGTTTTCTTAACTATTTTTATGTGTAATAATGTTTTTTATGGTTGGGTGCAGTGACAGGATCAGTTACCTAGGGTGGGGTTGTTAGTTAAGAATCAGCTTTTGCTGCAATGCAGAGTTATGATCCATCTGAGTACCATGAAGTGATGCCTTAGGTTGAGTGAATCATCCTGGAAAACATTATTTTAGGTGAACCAGAAGGTAGAACAGTGTAATGATAAATGAGCTGATTCACTAACCTCATTCATGCAGCTGGCTAATAATGCCTCTGTGTTGGTCTTCATTGACTCCCCTGGCAAATGCAGCCAGATAGGGTTACTGCTTTCATGTATTTTTGGTTTGATTTTCTTCTTCCTTTGTTCAGCTTCTCATGAGAAATACTGGAAATTATATACTGGAGCTAAGACTTGTTAGAGGGAGTTGGCATCCTGTTTGCCAAGAATACAAAAGTTAACTATTAAATAGTTGCTTGAATCTCTGACACAAGTTTTGTCAAATTCATTCTTCCTGCCTCCTGTGCTGAGGTGATTTAAATGACATATAAAGCATGGCCTTTTCTTGAAGGAAGCCACTGTGAGATATATTGTTGGACAGAGTTGTTGAATGATTTAGGAATTTTTATTCCATCCTTTCTCTGAGACCTTAACAATCCACTGAAGTGAATGAATGAATGAATGAATGTTAACCCCCCTTTAATCCTCCATTGCTTATCACATTGCTTGCTGATGCTTTTTATTCTTATTTGGAGTCATTCTGGGGAAGTCTTAACTCATTGGTGACACTTTTGAGGCTCAGGAACATCACAGTGCAGTATAGTTAATAACGACACCTTCCTATCTCATGGATTTAGTACTGTTACTGTAACCCCTAGCAACTTAATCTGCTAGGTGTATAGCCTAGCGTGAAATCCATCTGCCTCTAGATTTGCCCAGAAATTAACATTGCCAGCTGGATTGATTAGGAACATGCGGCAGTCCTTGATGTCACGTGTGAGATCCATGCATGAATCTGTCTTTGGAGAACTGGAGTATCTTGGGAGAGGAAGGGAAACAACCTTGATTTACTTTTTTTTTCTTTTCCCCTCTAAATGTCTGGTGTATTTAACTACAGAACATTTTGACTTTACATGTATTTCCTATTGCTAGTACATGGAATAACAGTTTGGATACAATTTGCGCTATGGCCAGAACGTTACACGAGTCATGTTTTCACTGGCTGGTTGAACTAAGGCTGGCCCATCAATCAGTGAATTTGGGTAACAGGGACAAGAAGTGAGCTTTGATTTTTGCAGCACGCAGCATCTCACAAGCAGCAGAGTGGAAGGGTCTTCTTTATAGCAGAGGCAGCACTGCCCCACTGAAGGCAATACATCCCACCACATTTCACCAACAGCTCCCCTCTCCTGCAGTTTCCCCTCGAGCAGAAGCCTTGTGGCTGGCTCCTCTTGCTTTGGTGTGGTCTCTCCCCTGCCTCTCCAGCTGCCTGCCTGTGGCCAGGGCAGGGCACTAACCCCAACCTGGCCCCTAAGGCGATAAGTTTATTAACTCCTGTTCTGTTCCATGTGACCCTTGCTGGCAACATCGACTTCCGGAGACACCTCTGGAGTATTTGCACCTACCTCACAGACCGTGAAGCTCCATTCCCATAATGGCCTTTTTTTTTGTTTGAAAACAATACTGCTGGAATTTTCCATGGAAAAGCTTCTAAACAAACACTTTTCCTCCCACTTTGGTTTGATTCAGAAATAGAATTTTCAACAGAATATGAACACCAACAAAGATTAATGTTCTTTTATTCATCTTCTGCTTTCCTTCTTCTTTTATTTATTTAATAATGTATCTCCCATCCCCCACAGACAAGTCCCAAGTCCGAAAGTCAGGAAAATGTTTTTTCTTTTTTGCCACCATTGTATGGTTGCATGTTACAGAAATTTATAGATGGAATTTGTAGACTTCTTGTTGGCTAACTAATTTTGAATAGGAAAAAGTTCTGTGGGAGAACCAATATAAAAGTTGGTATTTGCAGTGATTCTTTGTTGTTAAAATACTTTAGAAAATAACATGTTGACAGTAAAGTAATGGAAAAGGAAGTGGATAAATATTTTCAATATATAGTCCTTGATGTTTGAAGTCAGCCGCATTGTTAGTAGCAGAAAATGGGACATCTTCACAGCACCACAAAGATAATTTCACTTCTCACTGTGACAAAGAGGAAAGGAAAAATTTTAGGGAGGTGAGATAAACAGGAAATTTCACTGCAGCATTAGGCACCCAAAATAGTGAGGTACTATTATGAAGAAAAATGTTGCAAATGCTGTGATAGCTGGCATTATCTTTGAGTTAGTATTCATGAAGTTTATAATTAATTAGGATATGTTGTTACTGTTGCAGCTGAATTTTAACTCTACAGCATTTTAGCATGCTCTCTTTTCTTTGACCTAAATCCGTCTAATTTTTTGTCTTCGTTAAAAGCACAGAACAAAACCACTATTGTGTCTCAGGCTGTGCTCAAGGAGATCAAGGAAGTTTGCATTGCTAAGCAAAACCATATACATTTTAGTCATCCCAGAAATGTTTGAACTCTATGCAATTAAGTGAGATGAGTGTCCACGTGATGGAAATGTTAACTGGTTTTGCTTAAACCTGTTTGTAAAACAGATAACCCAATGGGGGAACAAAAGAGGGGAAAAAAATCTGAAAATGTAATCAGGCATAATAACACTTAAGCGTAGAGAGGAGAAAAGCATTTCATTTGTAGATGTAAATGAAATGTCATTACAATTCAGTGTCTTCAGGACAGTTCTTCATTTATTTTGGTTAACATTAGCATTTCTTAAGGATGATTTAATATATATTTGAAAGCTTTTTTTTTTTTTTTTTGACTGGAAGATTATTCAGAAGAGCATGGCTGCAGTTTTGCAGATATTATACAATCAGCACTCCCTAGTCCTGTGATTAAGATTTCTATTCTAATCAGAAGAAAATGAAATACATTTTAAAATGTTGTGAAAAATAACAGAATACCCTATGTGCTAACACATTCAAGACAATTGCTCATGATGTTATTAGGTTCTGTTTTGTTATTTGCAATTTGGTTCCATTTACTCTCTTCAGAAGACATGCTTTTGATTAAAAACACGCTGGGTTGTTTTTTCCCCTGAAGGCAGAGATCTTTGGTCTATTGATAGGACAGGATCACCAGCTGAATTAGAAACTTTCACCCAGGCATGCCTTGCTGATGTTTCATAACCCTATCTGAAAGATTGTCCTTGCAGCCCAGTGGGTATGTCACTGCTCACAAGTCTTGCCCTCGGAATAAGCCGTAAGCCTAAAGGCCATGTAACCAAACCAGGAGGAGACACCTGCCTCCTACAAAATGAAATAGCCACCAATTCATTTTTAATTATAGCTAATGAGCTGGAATTCTAGGAGAAAGGCTGATATGAAAATTTGAGTGTTTCTCGTCAGCAGTGTGACCCAAACATGAGGAACAGAATTAAATAAAAGTAAGTTTTGAAGGCTTCAGAATGGACCAGATCCTGCAAACTACAGTGCCCATTGCAGTGCTTATTGGCTGCTGGGTGCTTGAAGATACTCCAGCCTCCTACACATAGACCTCTGGTTCACATCTTCTTTTGCAGGATGCAACATTTAGATTCTTCTCTAAATACAAGAAGTTATCAGTAATGTGTTTTAAACTTTTATTGTAAGTTTCCTTTTTTTTTTTTCCTATCTTCAAAACTCCTTTATCCACCTTTTCGTGAAGTGTTTTTCTACACTGGATCTACAATTCACTGGGAAATGTATGTTCACTGACCACCTATAAAAATTTTTCTAAGAGTATCTGTATCCACAAGACAACTTCCTCTGGGTTTCATTTGGTCGCTGCCCTCCTACAGATAAACCTATGGACAAATAAAACATATCCAACGTATGATGAACATATGAATCGAGAATTGCACATAAGAACAATCGCACGCACGTCAACTTGCTGCAAAGAGAAGACACATGACAAGCTGGAAGTCCTGCCCATGGTGCCTTTCCTTCTCCCATCTGGATCAGTTTTTTGTGGATTGAGATACAGCGATAAAGTTCCTTTTATTTCCAGGAGTTTCCAGGCCAATTTAAGGAAGATTTAACTCCAGACTGAATTTTTTTGGTATCCTGGGTGTATGCACAAATTGCTGGTATAGCCACACCAGAGTGAATTTCATGAGGTGGATTGTTTCTGAAGGTAGGCCAAAAGAAGGGAAGGTCTGCTCACCCTATTTCAGGATTGTTTTATCACATCTTTATTCCACAGTGAGGAATGTGTTCATACTCACACAGTTTTAAACTGGTGACCCAGTTAAAAAAAGGTATGTATCTTCTTGTGATACCTAAGCCACTCAGTTGTCTTCTCATTGCTTTTGTTATTTTCTTGGACAGTTTCCACCTCCCTCCATGACATCTCCTGGTCTGAGGCATTTTAGAGGCGTGTTGGTTTTAGCACAGCTGGGTCTCAGTTGTGTCAGTGCTGTTCAAATGTGGTTGTATGATATTTATTATAAAAAGCATATTAACATACATTCATATTTTCTCCATTTTTACTTCTGAATTATCTGATGGTTTTGTCATCTGACAGGTTTGTTTTTTTTTTTTCCCTTTTGCTTGTCCCTGGAGGTTTTCTAGAGTTAGCTGAGCAGTGTCAGAGCCGACATCATCTTGTGTTAGTGATAGTCCTTGCTTTGAGTAGGAGGTTAGACTAGATGACCTCCAGAGATTTTTTCCATCAATCATTTTTGTGATTCATCGTGTATTAGTCATTAATTTTCTGTGTATCAAAGGTGTCCTTAACTTTATATGCTTACTGTGACTTCCTAACAAGCTTGTGATGGTGGGAGAAGTAATTTTCGGCTACTCAACAGCAGGTTGAGATAACAAGAGACACAAGCTTCTGTCAGTGGCAGGGAATGCCACATTCAGCTGGCACACGCTGTTAGTAAAAATCTGTGTCCTTCTGTGTTGGTGCCTGATCTTTTCCCTGAGGAAGAATCCTGGCACATTCACAGTGATGGGGGAGACCCTAGAAGTTGTGCGTTCAGATCAATTTCAGTAGTTGTCTGAAAGTCATTGCATTTTGTGCACAGATCTGTGAGGATAATCTTTGATCAGATGGATAAATAGCAGAGGAAGAAAAGAAAGTACAGAACTGGTGAGCAGGGTAGACAGTACACGTGGAACTTCATTCACCAGCATTTCTCCTGTATTATGCCAGCTGCAATGATAACAAAACAGTGGAGTTATTTGACAACAGTAGGTGTGACCTGGACCCTTAATAACTTGTTTATAAATAAGTTTGCAGAACTGTAAACGTGCTACATGTTTTTCTGTATTTATTGGGCCAAGATGTGGTATCACATCAAAACTGCTTCTGGCAGACCCAGTACCCATGTACTTTTCCATGGGAAGAGATAAATAGATTGGCAGTGGGTAATAGAAAAATGAGAATTGGTTGGGGAATGACGATGGCTGTTTAATGAGCTGAAGATAAAAAATGAATAAAATTTAAATGCATATTTTGTTGAAGTGAGAGACAGATGGAAGAAATCTACAAATTTTGGGGGTGTGAAAACTCTCCTGGAAAATGCAGCTCTGTTGAAATCCAAATACTTCACAAAAGCAGGTCAGCTAGAGCAGACTTTAGTTTGAAAAAAATAAAAACAAACTGTCAGACAGAACATTTTAATGCTTTGGAATAGATCTTTCTTGCATTCTTACTTTTGAAGTGATTCTTTCAATTAATTTTTTATCTATTTTGATCTCTTTAGAAACAAGTGCAAACAATAAACAAATAAACAAAAGAGCCATGGAATTTTCCTTCCAAGATTATTTGAAGTGTTTCAGTTTTGCTCTAATTTGGAGTAAAGCCAGAGTATAAAATCCTTGGAAATTGCTATCATCCATTCAGTTCCCAGGGGGCCTGAGAAGGACTGGTGTTCAGAATTACACTTCAGTTAGTATCTCTTGAGATGCAGAAGCACCACTAATTGCCAGTAGCCGTGCTACAGCTCATTTGCTCTGCACTCCAGATTGCAAGGGACTGAATGTGCAAGTGGTTTCAACATCCCACCCGCTACGCCTGATGTCCAGCTGTAGTGGTACCGCTACTCCTGTCGCATTGCACTGAAAAGTAGTAATGTTGCTTTTTTTTTTTTTCCCCCCCTCCACGTGCTGCACCTAATCTCTTTCAGGATCAAAACAATTGTAAGGGAAGATTTTTTTACTGACACTTTCTGGGGACTATATAAGAGATTTAGTATAGCTTTTTTTTCTCTGCCTGCCTTTTTCTGTAAAGTCTATTACCAGGTGGCTGAGATAAGTGGTGTCTGGTATGTCTTGCAAGAAATGGCTTGGTTCTGCTATTGGCTATTAATTAATTGGTTTATGCCATTGAGAGATTCTTCATGTGTTTGCACATGAACGGTTCTGTGATACAGTCTGGTGTTTGAGCACTTAAGGTGTCGTTTAAGGCTTAAGAGGTTATTGTTCTCGTAGAAATTCACTGAAAAAGTGTCTTGGAAAAATGGTTGCTATCACTGTACACTTAATATAGTCTATGATAAATCTTTTGCATTGCAGTAAGTTGGTTTGTTTTTTTGACAGACAAATTTCATTGTCTTTGTCTTGTATGTAGGATATTTAAAGAAATACATAGGGCCTTATTTAGAATTCAAACAATTGAATGAGCATTTGGATTGAGCACAACGACTGGAGGGGAAAAAAAAAAAGGACTTCTAATTTTCATCCTAGTTCTGGTCTTGCAAAGCAACCTTTGGATTCATGTCATAGGGGAAATTTTGCGTGATCCATTCAGCAACTTTCTGTCCACTTTGCTGCAGTTCTGTCATTACTGTGAAAACTGTTTCAGGGACCTTTCCTTTCAGGCATCCACATCGCTCCCACTTTGGATAATATGGGTAGCATGGGAAGAAGACTTAAGTGCTTGCAAAGACACTGCTTTGCAGAACTGCAGTAAATAACATTTTTAGCAGTGTTATTTTTTAAACTAATTTATGAGTTTGTCTTTTTTAGACACAGTGACCTTTAAACTATCAAATACAAATTACTGTATGGTTTAAAGACATCATATGTCATTATGAAGTGCTACTCAAAAGCACTGTGTGCATTCAAGATCAGTGGCCAGTTTTCTTTGGGGAATGGAGGAGTTTGGTGCTCTACCTAGCTGTCTTTTCAGTAGATTCTTTACTAGAAAGGAAAGCAGATTTGTCACTGTTAAACTTTTAGTTCTTCTGTTTCATTCCCTGTAAAGCCAAATTTACTCTGTGCAATAGTTAATACTATCCCAGTCTGCATGACGGCTGAGGGAGGATGCTCAGAAAGTCTTTGGATTTCTTGTACTATGTGAAACAGGGACTAGTGAGTCTTACAACAGAAATGCTTTTCAAGGAAGAACTTGTATGTTTGTGCTTTGTACCACTTTAACTAGGATTCACTATGTTTCAAAGAAATATTTTTTTATCATAAAACAAAGACAATATTGTATTTTATTAGTGGGTCTTGAAATGATATATTTCTTTCAAAATTCAAGTAAATTGCTTTTTGGTGGGAAAGAGAAGGAAAAGAAAGATTTAGCATTTCTATACCTATGCTGGGAAAATACTTAAGGGCTATTGTGTATTTAGCAGATAATTAGCATACATAACATGGCAATTTGTGAAAGTTACCGACAACATTACTGTCACAGTCACAATTAGAACTACAGCTGTAAATAGCACAGGAGCTGGAGCTATCTTCAAAATGGGACATTAAGAAGTTCACAAAATATTTCCCTTTTTTTATGAAAAGAACCAAGATTCAGAAGCTGAACGTGAAATAAAAAACGTTATATCCAGAAAACATCTAATACCCTCTCCTGAGTGGATTGCTTAGGTGAATCATGTAAGCTGAATTTTTTCAAACATTAGCTCTTTGTGCATGGCAAAGAGATTTTCTTATAATAGATGAGAAGGAGTAGCCGGAAGTCTGTGCCAATCTAATGAGAGCAGATGATGAACTCGGCTTCATTTAGGACTGAGACCAATGTAATACCAAGACAAGGGCCATTAAAGTTTATTAAATTTGTCTAAAAATATCAGCCAGAATTAGTTAAAAAATTACATGGATTACTTATGAAATATGTACAATCTGGAGCTAGTTTGCTTTCAAATCTCTCTTGCGAAAAATAGTCATTTATGATGGTTTGTCATTAAATGACTAGACCAAATGTATTTTAAGGTGCTTAAGGAGGTATTTCATACAGCAGCAGTAGGCAAAGTGTGCCTGTTGTGATGCTTTTGCCTTCATGTGAGAAAAATATTCTGTTTTAATATGTAAGTAGTGAATTTGTAAAACATGTAGAAAAGCTCTAATAAGATCCTAGGAGCTCCCATTCAAGGCTTATCTTGTAGGAATGTCTGTGAGGTGCAGATGAGCTTCTCTAAAACAGGTAAGCCAGACAATTGCTGATCATCAACCATGGTCATGAAGGAGGCTTTTCAAAGAGATGGAGACACCTGCCTCAGCCTCCTTCTGACCAGTAGGCTGCTGGTACTATTGGTCCTGATCTAAAAACCCTTCACAGAGCAGGCCTGGGTTACTCAGTGTAACATGCTTCCTGAATGATCATAGCCTTTTCTCCAGGTGTATTTTGGTAACTCCATCAAACATGAGCCTCAGGTAGGCAAAGGATGTGTCTTCTTTTCTACAGATGGGTTGTCATTGTGACACTCCTGACTGCTTGGGATGGATGGCTTTCGGAGCAAAATGCTGTGATTGCTCGGGTGGTCTCGTTGTAGACCATCACAGGCACACAAACACATACGCTGGAAGGTACAGTGTGAAGGTAGAAAGAATTAGATCTTCTTAAACATTTTAGAAAGCAATTAGTTCCTGACATTTTGACAACATAGGTGTTATGGAAAAAGATGTATTCTCTTGATGACTGAGGATTTTAATTTTTGAACCAATATCTTCTGTATCCTTTGCTGATCTTTTTCCATGAGTCACTTAATCGCTGCCACACACAAGCCTTTGTGAAGTTAGCTGAAGCTGTGCAGCAGTCCTGAAACCCATGGATAATCAGAGGGAACATGCTGAGAGGTTATAATAATAGAGATACAGACTGCTCTGCTAAAACCTTGTCTTGCCCCAGAGTCCAAGATTTCTACAGTATCTTGCTTCTTTTCAGTACTTCTAGACAAGCCAGAAACATCGCATTCTTTATCAAAGTCTTCGTAGTCTTTCACTGCTATTTTGGTACTAGAGAAACCATAAAAGGAACATTCAGAACGTATTGATTCTTTTTTTCCCCTTTTCTTCAAAACATCCAGAAAGATTTTATTTACATTCCAGTGTTTATTTCGTTAATCATATCGACAGAAGCCCACATTTCTGTCAGTGACCTTTCCAGCTCAGTGGACCGTCTTGAAGAGTAGGAGAGTATGACAATAGATTTACTGAAATCTATGCAAGTGGCACAAGCATCTATTCCCAGGGAATATATCCCATAATGTCATATTTATTGTTGTTTGTGCATAAGCTACAGACATACTTCAGGCCTCATGCATGGTGAAGACAGAACTGGAGGGGGGTGGGAGGGTGAGAGGTGGGAGGGGTATGTGTGTGTTAGATTGTGCTACTTTACTATTATTGTGGTAGTTACATTTTTTAATATACTTTGATAATTTAATAAGTTTAAATGTGGTATTTTTAGCTTATGTTCAGTGGTGTCCATAAATCAATGCTAATCAGTTGGTGGGTTCACATGGCTATGGTTTTCTGAATTTAAAAAAATAATCATTAGTAGGATGAAAAGTCAGCTTTCTTCATGGAAAGAGTAACTTTTTTTCAAGTTCAATTAATAAAGGCAATATTGATATAATTAAAGGAGGAAATTGCCATCCCTTTGATAGGATGGAATTCAGTTCCTATGTCACTTGTTTCTTGGTGATTCTGGAGCAAAGAAAACCCTAGACATGTTTAGTTATAGTTTTAAAAGAAGAACATGTGCTGATTTTAGTCAGGACAGAGTTGATTCTGGAGCAAAGAAAACCCTAGACATGTTTAGTTATAGTTTTACAAGAAGAACTTGTGCTGGTTTTAGTCAGGACAGAGTTGATTCTGGAGCAAAGAAAACCCTAGACATGTTTAGTTATAGTTTTACAAGAAGAACTTGTGCTGGTTTTAGTCAGGACAGAGTTGATTCTGGAGCAAAGAAAACCCTAGACATGTTTAGTTATAGTTTTACAAGAAGAACTTGTGCTGGTTTTAGTCAGGACAGAGTTAATTTTCTTCACAGTAGCTGGTATGAGGCTATGTTTTTGGATTTGCCCTGGGAAAAGTACTGATAGTATGGTTTTTAGTTGGTGCTAAGGAGTGCTTGCACCAATTTAAGGTCTTTCTCAGCTTTGGGTACTGCAGCTGCGTTCCCAACTCTCTCTTGCGACAGGCAGTGTTGGGGACACACAGTTCAGACAGCTGACCCAAACTGACCGAAGGGGTATTTCATTCCGTAGTACATCATGCTCCATACATAGGTGGGGAGTGGGTCTGAGAGCCATAGCTCCTTTGCGTGTTTGTTCATTCCTTAGTGAGTTGGTGGGTCAGTTTGCTTTCCTGGTTGTGGTCTCACTCCTGGGGCTCTCTCGGACTCTGCTGCGATCCCTCTCAGACTCAGGCTGTGGCTTTTGCTAATTGGAACCTGGCTGTATATGGGTCAGTGGGTGCTGAGCAATTGTATCATA